>NC_056736.1:12936522-13046522 GCF_019279795.1 Protopterus annectens
GTGACGTATGGGTTAATGTTCAGGTTGGTGAGTTTGTCTATAATACCGGAATGGGGAATGGTATTGAAAGCCTTTGCGAGATCTAGGTAGGCTGTGTGGACCTCCTTACCCTCATCTAATGCCTTAGTAACAGTCTCAAAGAAATCCACCAGATTTAGAAGGCATGATCTGCCCTTAACAAAGCCAAACTGGGTGGGGACCAAAGTTTGCAGGTTCCCAATGCCTCTGTTAATGAGTTCCATGATGATGCACTCCATAGCCTTGCAGACCAGGCTAGTCAGGCTTATAGGGTGATAGTTCCTGGGGTCCATTGTGGCACCACCTTTGTGGAGTGGTATAACTGTTGCTGTGCGCCACTCTGTGGGTACATAACCTGTAGACAGGCTGAGTTTGAACAGTGTATTTAGGTGAGGGGTTAGTTCATTTTGGAGCTCTTGTAAGACACAGCCTGGGACACCGTCCAGTCCCATTGAGGCTGTGTTTTTGGCTTTGGATAGGGCTTGTTTTAACCTGTGTGTCAGTGATTGCTGGGGCCTTACATTTTTCTGGTATAGTTATGGGCCCTTTAGGGGGTGAGAGGGGTTTGAAGTTTGCACTGAATCTGCCTGCCAAAATGTTGGCAATATCAGTCAGTTCAGTGTATTTTGTGCCATTCTGCACCAACTCAGAGCAGATCTGAGAGTTTCCACTTAGGTTCTTGATATAGCTAAAGAATGCTTTGTGGTTATCTTTGGAGTCCTTGGCAATTTTTCTTTTGAAGCTAGCCTTGGATGATTTAATGAGGGATTGTAGTTTCTTGCTGATACTGATCAGGGATGTCTTTACTTCTAGGGATTTTGCTCTTATCTGTACTAGTTTCCTCCTTCTATTGTAGAGCCTGTTTATGGCAGGTGTCCACCAGACTGGTTTACTTTTCTTGGAGGAGTGAGTCTTGGTTTTACTTGGGATAGCATGATCCATGCATTCCTGCAGATGATCATAGAGTGCCTTTGTATAGGTTTCAGCAGCTTGGACAGCATTGTCCATTGGCGTGGGGGCTGTGAACCTTTCCACCTCAGTCTTAAGCAACATGAAGCTTGCTTTTGAAAGTTTTTCACGGTGGTTTCCTTGATTGGGGTTGGGGGCAGAATGTGAATATCCAGAGTGATTAATCTATGGTCTGATCTAACCAGCGAGGAGTTGATGTCAGGTGTGGAACACCGGTCACCCATGTTGGTGATGACCAGGTCCAATATGTTGCTCCCTCCGGCGGGGGGTTGACCAGTTGATCCAGGGCATTCGAGTTTATAAATTCTAGGAAGCATTGGGCAAGGGAGTTAGTACTTGAGTAGTTCTCCCAGTTAATGTTTGGGTAGTTGAAATCAGCCAGTATTAGGGTGTTTGGTAGGACCTTCATATTTCCCATTGTCTCCAGAAATTCAGAATGGGGGTCCTGGTGGGTGATCTGCAGCAAGCTACAATTTGGATTGCAGTTTTGCCCATTTTTAGTTGCACTTGGATGATCTCTGATGCATCATGCTACACCACTAACCTGGAGGTGTGATTATACTTGATGAATATGGATACACCCCCGCCTTTTGTGTTTTGGTCCAGGTTCTGTGGCCGAAAGGTATGGTATGAGTTATACCAGTTGTACTCTGTTAAAGGCATTTGCTGAGGTGCTAGAGAGAAGTCACGTTTGTTACTATGAAAATAAATCTTTGGATTTACTGGCTGAGTCGTTTTTTGAAGTTGATTCTTCTTCTGTGGTTATCCATGGTATGAGTTATAGCCTGATTGTGCTGGGATGCTCTCTGGAGCCTTAAACCAGGTTTCTGTTACTGCACAGATATCGATGTTCTCCATACTGAGGAGTGCTTCGTGTACATGCATTTTGAGATTTAGACTTCTGGCGTTTGAGTAGCATTACCCTCAGTTTTTGGTTACTTGTGCTATTTATGGTGGTGGGTTTGTCTTTTGAGCTTTGCCTAAAAAAGGCACTATGGGGGTGTCAAGAGCCTTTTCCAGTATTTGAAAGCCTAAGGGTGACAGGTGCAAGCCATCTCTTGAGAAGCAACGTGGCTTGTCGAGCATGTCATCCCAGGCAGACAAATACTGGATCCCCTTTGAATGACACCAGAAACTTAGCCAATTGTTGAAGTTGATCATTTTTTTCTTTATACTGTGGCATCATTTTTGGTGAGGGCAGGATGCTACTCAGGGTCAGGGTCATACCTGCCTGGGCTACATTATCAGAGAGCTCTTCCATGTCTCTTTTCATGTAGTCCAGGGAGGTACGTTTCAGGTCATTCACACCAACATGTGCAATGACAGAGTTGTATTTGTACTTGTTATGGAGTGACCAGAGAGCTTGTGTTATGTGGCCGATTCTGGCGCCCGCGACAGGCAGCTAACGGTAACCTTCTCCTTGTCCAGCCTAGTTAGTGGGACATCATTGTGCCTGACTATAGAGTTGCCTATCACTAGTGTGTTGGGTATGTTATTTTGCCTTAAGGGCTGTGATTGTGTGGCATACTGATTATGTGAAGTATGTGTTTTTTGGTTGGTGATGGGTTGTGGAGGTTGCTTGGATGTCTGCTTTGGCTGTCTCTGTTTCTTTTGCAGATTTTTATTTAGAGCCTCCAAGTATGTTTTCATGTATTTATGTGTGTTATTTCCCTGTGTTGGTTTGTTAGGTCTATGTGAGACTGGTGGTGCATTGCAAGTATTACCCTTCTCCTCTTGAGAGTGAATTACAGTCTGGGGTTGAGAGAGCTTTGCCTCCAGTCTGGCTGCATAATTGCATCTCTTGCATATATTAGTGTTTGGTGGTAGGAGGAAAGGGTTGTCTGTGTACATGAGGCAGTTGTACATTGCCTCAAAATGCCCAGATTCACCAGTTGGACTGGAGAGTACACCAGAAACTGCCCTTTGGACATGTCTGAATAGGTAGAGTGAGCAGTTTTTCTGATTAACTGGTGGGGATGAATAGCGAGCCTTGTCCTTCTGGACAGTATAAGGGGGGCTAGTGATAGGGGTATTTTGTGCTTGTTATAAGTTTTAAGCAAATGCTGGGCTGTAAAATGAATGGTTTGAGTGCTAAAGTTGAGGGTTTGTCTAGTTCCAAGGGAAAAACTGAAGAGCAGACTTTGTGGAGTTGGGAATAGTTTAACCCTAGCTAACCGGTGCTACCTGGTTTGCAAAACAGCGCAAATGCGGTTTTTATATCAGAAAGATTAAAGAGATAGAAATTAGCCCAAAATGGCCAATAAAACTACAGTTTCTGGGCAGAAACCACTCCTGCAAGGGCATGTAGGCTGTTCAGAGCTCCCCACTCTCACTGATGAACAAACTTCCTTTTTGCCCAAGTAAGGTATGGCCAAACACAGAAGCTTAAACACAGTCCAGGTATCAGCAGGTATCTGAAACTGGACTTTTCTAGCTTAGTAAGGCGGGAAATAGCAAGTTTTTTTGTTTTTTTGTTTTTTTCAAGAAAACAGTAGAAACAAATGCAAAAACACTTTTATAGTGCAGTAATGGCTGTTGCACTTGAGTGGGAAGCCAGTAACAGTTAAAAATACAATTTACAACAAAAATTATTTTTAAAGTGCAGGCACAAATAAATACAATTTCAGTGTAAAATAAGCGTTCTTTGAAGAAATAAATGCCAGAAAATGAGCATTTAGGCAGAAATAGCAATAAGCAACAAGAAAACCAAAAAAAATGGTACTTAAACACTCCAAAGTCTCACCTTTTATCTCTCTGGCATTGTAGGTCTCTGCAGGACAACTGGGCAGGATCTGCTGAGCTTATACAAACACAAAAGCTGTGCAAATGCAGTTTTTATAACAGAAAGATTAAAGAGATAGAAATTAGCCCAAAATGGCCAATGAAGCTATAGCTTCTGGGCAGAATCCACTCCTCCAAGGGCAGGTAGGCTGTTCAGAGCTCCCCACTCTCACTGGTGAACAAAGAAACTTCTTTTTTGCCCAAGTAAGGTATGGCCAAACACAGAAGCTTAAACACAGTCCAGGTATCAGCAGGTATCTGATACTGGACTTTTCTAGCTTAGTAAGGTGGGAAAATGGCAATTTTTTTTTGTTTTATTTATTTTATTTTTTTTAAGAAAACAGTAGAAACAAATGCAAAATCACTTTTATAGTGCAGTAATGTATATATATATATATATATATATATATATATATATATATATATATATATATATATATATATATATATATGTAACTAGACATACACATGCAGAGATATGTATAGTAAGATACATAAATAGGTGCACACAATAAGGAACAGCCACTATTCCTACAGTTACCACCTTACCAACTGGAGACTGTATGTGCCACCCATACAAATGACAATCATAGCCTGCCACATATACCCACAGTGAAATCAAAGGATATAAAACCACACACAGGTTTGCATAAATGGGAAAGCTTTATTTGTGTACTATTACAGTTGTATATGTCATGTGGTATAGCTGTTTAGACACGGACATCCACATAAACTGAGTAATGTAACTGTGAAACAGTTATACTAATACAGTAGTCTGGAAAAGTTAACAAATGTTGCTGTCCAGGCCAAGCCAATCAAGTAGTACAATAGTAAAAACAGACTGGACCACAGGATACCAAACAATCAACAGTAAGTAATGCAGATGTATAGTTCAGCAGCCTCTATCTACTCCCTGTAGACAATCCCTTGGGGGTAAAGACCTCAGCTGACACAATGGGATGTAATTGTTACATAACAAGGCACAACTGACACCATCACAAGCACACTGACAAACAGAACAGTCTGTATGGCAGGAGGCAGTAGGCCTGCATTTAACCAAGGTGGATTGTATGGTAATGTACATCCATATACCTTAAGGCAGCTCACCCCAGATGGTCTTCAGGGCTTTGGGCTTTCAGGATTCTGTATGCTCCCATATACATATATGTATATATAGATATATGTATATATATAGATATATGTATGTGTATATAAAGATATATGTATATATAGCTATATATGTATGCACATCCTATGTGTAGAGATATGCCTAGTCATGTTGGTATATATGTAGATATCAATAACTATATGTGCATACATATCTATTCTGATATACCTACTACTGTCAATATATATGTAGATATACATACGTATATGTGCATATGTATCTCTATCTGTATATGTGTAGACATATATTGCTCAGTATATGTATTTATCTGGGTGTTTATTTGTATAGCTATGTACATATACATATCCATCTATGTATGCCGATATGCATATGTGTATGTCCATATAGATATCTGGATAATCATATGTACATATATCCTCACCATATGTCCTGAACATGGAGTGTAGCCCTACCTCAGATCCTATAGTCCCAACTTTGTAGTGCAAGGGGATGTCAGGTATGTATAGCAGGTATATTTGTAGAATATTGCTACTGTAAATTGGAGTGTCTTCACAGACATGGTGTGTGTGGGAGGTCACATCTGCTTTTAACATGTGCACCATTGGCTACTGACAGACATCGAAGGACATCATAGTACAGTACCACTGCTAGCATGTAATGCTCCTGACAGACATCGAAGGAAATCATAGTACAGTACCACTGCTAGCATGTAATGCTCCTGACAGACATCGAAGGACATAGTAGTACAGTACCACTGCTAGCAGGTAATGCTCCTGTGGACTACAGCAGGGATAATGGCCAATATATGTGGACAGTCTGACACACTCTGGAGAGTCCAGAGGTATACACATAACCCCTTAGTGCAAGACATGTGAACCAATCCTGGCAATGTGGATGTTAGCCATGAAGATGGGTATAACACGTAACTACTGGTATACATGTGCCCCCATAGGTTATGCATTCATACATCCCTGCCTGTCCTGCCACATACTAACTGCTGGTATAGAGGTGCCATGGCCACATACTATCCACTAGATATTGACATACATCTGTACAGCATCCCACTGCTCTGTCTGACATACATGACTGTTATCATGGCCCAGTGGCAGTACATCTGGCAAGTATCTGGACATTACCTCTCACTGGGTAAGTACACTAAGCTGCTAGGCATGTAACAAAGTACTGTGCAGGCTACAGGCAGACCGGCTCAACACTGGCCTACATTTCCTATGGGGGAATGCACATGTACCTGCATATATAGCAGGCTCTACAGTATAGCAGTATAGCAGCACTTACAGTCTGTAGTCAGGTCAGGCACATCCCCATCCTGTGTGTTTGCTTGTTTCCACAGTGTATGTTGTTAGAGGTAAATCCCCAATCCATCTGATATGTTGTTTGCCAAAAAACAGATTGAGTTCCTGCTCACAGTGAATGAAAGGCCCAACACCAACATGATGTTCCTAGATATTGGTGTGTGTTTCCATGCAATTGGCTATGGGAATGTTACCACAGCTGTTCCACATGCACTCAGCTAGAGGAGGGCTGCAATTCTTGCAGATGCCATCAGCTGATCCTGAGCATCACTTAAAATACACTTGCTGCTGCCTAAGCAATGCAGGTGTAAGTCTACACATCCACCAGAGATGGAGTAAGAGAGGCAGACAGAGGCACAGAAAAGCCAGGGAGTTGTGAGAAAGTAAAACTTAAGCATGTTTGTGTCACACACCTACCAGTAGAGGGTATCAAACCCCTGACAACTATGTAGTGCTATCACATGTCCATGCAGTTAGTGGATGCGCCACATAGGTTACATGTTGGTGAGCCCTCAGAACGTATATGTGATGGTGAGTGACATCTTCAACAGGGATATGGTAGCTAGGTGGTAGGTGTAGTACACGTGTCTATCCACATGAACAGGTGTTAGTGTCAAGACAGCCACACTCTCACAGGGAAGCACACACATTGACACACTTGGCAGGGCCAGGAATACAGCTCATCACAAGTGGGATTGCCACTACACAGTACTGTGCAGGTATCACATGCACCACAGGGGTCATACGGAGGTTATATGTGCAAAGGGTATATGGAGGTGTCTGACATCAGACAGCATGCTTCAGTATGCCAAGGGGGGTTATAGTGATTGTGAATGTGGTTATATGCATCATACACCACACACACAAACACGAGTGCTAGTACTGACATGCATGGGTGCACTGCTTCATGGGTGTTGTAATCGATGGTGCCAGATGGCTATACAAGGCTAGGTGATGGATATACCTTGGCATCAGGCCACATGACAATGGTCTGTAACATGGCTCAGGGGTGTAGTGTCTGGAGTTTCCCACACAGGTGGGTATTGTATTCATCATCCAGTCACCTGGGTAACTATTGCATGTGGCCAATCCTAGGCATTGCTTGCCATGTATGTGTTCCTTAGTCCATGATATGGACAGTGTCTGGGATGTGCACACCTCCCACATGCATGTACAGTGACATGTGGAACTGTACCTGGGGTGTCTGGCCCATGTTGTGTACACAGAGTGTTATCATCAGATGCGCCAGCCCTGGCCTCATGTGGCAGGAACTGTTAATGAACAGCAGGTTGACCCTGCACCTACATTGATAGCATGATACCGGTATTTCATGGTGTCAGTGGCATCTGCCCATACAGGGCTTGTGTTTTAGGCATGATATGTCCTATGTGGGTAACATTTGATGGCACCACAGGTGTTGCAGGTGTCCAGTGGGGAATATGGGGGAGGTGCACTGTCAGCATGTACATGCCTATTGGACTTATGGACAGGGTTCCATGCCCTCTGTAGCCCACTGCAATCCCACCATGGTTACTATCAGTGGGCAATATGCAGGGTACTACCAACATAGTGGCTGTTGCCTAGGCAAGTGTGTGTGTGTGTGTGTGTGTGTGTGTGTGTGTATGAGAGATGGGTTGAGAGTGTTCCCTGGGTAATACAAGGGTTGCTAATATTGTTCAGCTGGCATTGATGTCACATTTAGGGGTATGGATTTGCACCCCAGCCTCTCGGCAATTTCATGAGTCCAACACACTCACAACCACCTCCACACAGGATACAAATGACAAACACACACACACACACACACACACACACACACACACACACACACACACACACACACACACACACACACACACACACACACACACACACACACACACACACACACACACCTGTCATGTCTGGGATTAGAACTCCTACCTAACTAGTATATTACACTGCAGCACTATGTCATTATAGGACGTGCCACAGAGATTACTGGAGTACTCCTTCCCCAAAGGTGTATTTCACAGTGAATGACATCAAAAGGATTGCCAAAGTAGGACATCTGAATTGTACTGAGTGTGACTAGCCTAAAATGCATTGCTCCCTACACAGACATAGAAACATGCACAAAACATCCACAACTGCCATGTGTGGAAATAGAACCCCAACCAGAGTTCTATATAACACTACAGCATGATGCTGTTATAGGACACACCACGGGGATTGCTGGAGTGACCCTTCCCCAAAGGTGTATTTCACAGTGAATGACAACAGCAGGATTGCCAAAGTAGGGCATTTGAATTGTACTGAGTGTGACTAGCCTAAACCGCATTGCTTTCTACAAACACACACACACACACACACACACACACACACACACACACACACACACACACACACACACACACACACACACACACAAAAACACAATTGCCAAGTCTGGGATTAGAACTCCTACCTGACTATTTCATCACACTACAGCTGTATGCAGTTATGGAACACGCTATAGAGATTTCTGGACTACAACCTTCTCAGAGGTGTATTTCTAGGTGAATGACATCAGCAGCCATACCAAAGTAGAGCATTTGAATTATAGGGAGCTTGAGTACCCTAAAAAGGTATTGCTCTCTACACGGACAGAGACAGACAGACACACACACACACAGACACACACACACACTTTCCAAGTCTGGGATTAGAACTCCTACGTAACTATTTTATCACACTACAGTGGTATGCAGTTATGGGATGTGCTACTGAGATTACTGGGCTACAGCCTTCCCAGAGATGTATTTCTAGGTAGATGACATCTGCAGCCTTACCAAAGTAGAGCATTTGAATTGTAGGGAGTGTGACTACCCTAAAAAGCATTGCTCTCTACACAGAGACAGACAGACACACACACTTGCTAAGTCTGGGATTACAACTACTACCTAACTATTTTATCACACTACAGGGTTAAGCAGTCATGGGATGCGCTACTGGGATTATTGGACTACAACCTTTCCAGAGATGTATTTCTAGGAGGTTGACATCAGCAGCCTTACCAAAGTAGAGCATTTGAATTGTAGGGAGTGTGACTACCCTAAAAAGCATTGCTCTCTACACAGACAGACAGACACACACACACACACACACACACACACACACACACACACACACTTGCCAAGTCTGAGATTAGAACTCTTACCTGACTGTTTTATCACACTATAGCAGTACACAGTTATGGGATGCGCTACTGAGATTACTGGGTTACAGCCTTCCCAGAGATGTATTTCTAGGTGGATGAGATCAGCAGCCTTACCAAAGTAGAGCATTTGAATTGTAGGGAGTGTGACTACCCTCAAAAGCATTGTTCTCTACACAGACACACACACACACACACACACACACACACACACACACACACACACACACACACACACACACACACACACACACACACACAGTTGCCATATCTGGAATTGGAACTCCTACCTAACTAGTTTATCACACTACAGCAGTATGCAGTTGTATGATGCACCATGGAGATTACTGGGTTACAGCTCTCCCAAAGGTGTATTTCACAGTGGATGACCTCAGCAGGCTTGTCATAGTAGGGCTATGGGGAGGGCAGTGTATGTGCATGGGCCATAACCCATTCATCTAGAGATTGACACACCACATGCGGGCACACACAGGGTCATATTTCACAGATACGTGTATACAGCTGCTAGATGACTACTTCCTTGTACAGTCATGTTGCACAGCTAGCCCTTGCACCACATAGTCTGTAATGCTGACAGATACTGGTGGCTAGTATCTACAGTGAGTGACATCTGAACCTCATGTGGTTTTGGCCTTTTGGCTGTGTTCTGGGTGGGACAGGCCTGAATGGCTCTTTGTCACAGTCACCCTCTTCAACACATCTATGTACATCTACCTTTGGCTTATTATAGTGTGTTGTCCTTAGATATATGTCTGTATTCCTATCCAGTGTGTGTGTGCAAAGCATGAGTGGTGCATACTGAGGAGTGTCTGCACTAACATCTGTGACTGCCAAATATGTATGGTCCACTGGTGTTTGCAGACATGACCTTCATTTGTTTAAGTGTGTGAGAATGCCCAGTATGCCCATCTGCATTGAATGTGTGGATTGAGTGCAGGTAGTTTGTACTGCACTGCAGACCTTTGTGTTGTACACCTACTGGTAGCATACTGTTTCTGCAGGGTATCCATCAATCATTTGGCATTGGCTGTTACTACATTTCTACATAGGATGGGGGCACCTGACTATTTCTACATTTCTACACAGGACTGGGGGGCACACCTGATTATTTCTCCATTTCTACACAGGATTAGGGGGCACACCCAACTGTTACTACATTTCTACGTAGAATGGGGGCACACCTGACTATTTCTACATTTCTACACAGGATTGGGGGGCACACCTGACTGTTACTACATTTCTACGTAGGACAGGGGATACAACTGACTATTTCTATATGTCTACATAGGATTGGAGGGGTACACCTGACTGTTATAATATTACTACGTAGGATGGGGGGCACACCTGACACTTGTACACATTTGTTATGACTGTACTGGTATGTCAGGTACTCCATTTCATTCTGTATTCTAAGCTATCATGCTGACTAGAAGCATACCAGTGGACTACAGATCTTAGCTTTGATTTACCTACATATTAGTTTCTGACTTCCTACTCTTAAGAACTAACATCCCACTACCTGACCTGCTGTGGTCTGTCTGTGTAGGCCTGGGGGGAGGTTACCCATAGGCATCATTCAGAACCCATACCACAGCCTTTGTTTGCATTTGTCTACAACTGTCCTGCTGTCTGTGACTGTTGTTGGGTATGTGAACCTCCCTGACTGGCATGTGTGAGTCACTTACCTTGTGGGTGTCCTAGTACTGAGGGTGGTGCTGCAGGTCTGCCAATGTTGGATGCACACAGTACACTCACTACATATGGTTGAGCACATGTAGTGTCATGTTTGGCATCACTTTTATTGTATGTGAAAGTCAGAGAGATGTGTTGTTCCCTGGGTCACTCCTGTGTCAGTGTATGTGCTATGCATTTCCTCTTTGCCAAGGCCAGGGCATACTGGGCATGCCTCCTTCTGCCTACTGGGGCAGGCTCAGGGTGTTCCTCATCCAAGTCACTCTGTGCCTGTGCAGGCCTTGGAAATGGTGGGGAGCTGTGTTGCCGTGCACCGTGCTGTTCCTGCTGCAGCTGTTTCCACAGGATCATATTGTGTAGCATGGCACATACGATGACAATTTGGGTACATGTAGCTGTTGAGTACTGCAAGTGTCCACCGGATGTGTCCAGTCCCCAATACCATGACTTAAGCATCCCAAACACATGCTCTACAATAATTCTGGTTTGTGCGTGTGCCTCATTATGGAGTTCTTGTTTGGGTGTGTGTGCATTTCTGATGGGTATCATCAGCCACAGCTCCAGTGCGTATCCAGCATCCCCCCACTAGGTGACCATGAGGGATGTCCCCAGTGGCAAATCTCTGGTACAACTGCATCAGATGCCAGATGTGGGAATTGTGATAGCTTCCAGGGCAACCAGCACACACATTCATTATTATGCATTATTATGCCCTGGGCATCGTACACAACCTGGCAGTTGATGGAGGTGAAGCCCTTGCGGTTGATATAGACCATACCCCGCTCACCGGGTAGTGCTTTGATGCATATGTGCATGCAGTCTATAGCACCCACTACCCCAGGGTATTCTGTTATTTGGTGTAACAGTTGAATATTGCTGGCCAAAGCCTCACGGGTGTTAGTGAAATATATGTGCTCATTGACATGTGCTGGCATGGCATCTAGGAACTAGTGGAGTACCCTGGATGCTGATGCCTGTGAGATCATCATCATATCCCCAGTTCACCTTTGGAAGGTACCTATAGCTAGTATTCTTAGGCCTACACATACCTTGGTATCCACTGGGATAGGCTCCCCTCAGTTAATTCTGTGTGTCAGGCGTGGCTGACACAGATCAACAATTTCCTGTAGGAAGTCCCTGTTCACCCTATAGCGCTCCACTGTCTCCAGCTCATGTAGCCCCTGGTAGGTTACCCTGGGTATGTACACTCTTCTCTGTCTCCTCACTGTGGGTTGGTCAACAGCATTCACATCCTCACCACCCTCAGCATCTTCCACAAGTTGTTGTATGATAGCTATTGCAGCCCCTATAATTTTGTTGTTTTGATTGTTAAAATATCCCCACTTGTTTACACCTGTGGTGTACAGTGTGGGAAAAACCAGAGGGGAAGGTGTTTGCATAGTTTATAGTAGTGTTCTGGGCTAGGCTGGTCTGCTGCCTGTGTAATTGACTGATTCTGATGCATTTCACCTGCCAGCTATGCTAGTTCTCCTAGATACCTTCCTACTGTACTTTTCCCTTCCCATTGCTTTCCTGTTTAAGACCAGGGGCATGCTGTGCAAAGACTGTGCTCAAATGTGTACAGAGCTGCTATTTTCTGGTTTAACTTTTTTTTTAAAACCTTTAAAACCAGGTGTGCGGCATGCACACCCGCTTAGGCAATGTGAATAGTGCTAGGCAGACACACCCCCTTGCCTAGCTGTGCTTAGCTAGGAGCAAACCTGAGCCACAGGGCTCTAATCTGCTTTCTCTATGCCTGACACCCCACCCCATGATGTCAGCTAACTCCTAGGCTTGCACCAAGTTATTCCTACTCTTACACTGTTGGGACCTGACTAGCATGCTAGGGAAAACTGGGATTCACTATCATTCTCCTCATTTGCATAGGATTGCCTGCTAATGCATAGTTACATGTCTCACACTGAGCCTCCCCCCTTAGCAACCACTACTCACTGGTAATGTTGTCTTCTGCCTGCCATTGACTTTCATGGCAGAATAGTGATTTTAGTTAGAATGCTTATTATAGGTTTATTTTATTATCCCCCCCCCCCAATCCCGTTTGTGCGCCTCTGCCCTACTCTTAAACAGCCAAGATCGGCTAAAAAATATAAAAGTTGATTTTTTAATTTTTTACACTGTTTGCAATGCCAGTGGCCTTATACTTTGCCATTGGCATGCTTTCTGACTGATATGCACCCTTTATTTGGAGCTGTCACAGCTCCGTTTTGGATTTTGCAGAAATGCACTCGGTTACTAACCAAGTATATTTCTGCAGATTACACTAGTGCTGCATAGCCGGTTTCAAGCTTCTTGGATCACACATTCACCTCATTTGCATGGATTTCTTCTGCAAATGGGGTGATTTGCATACAGGGGCTTAGTCCGTGCAGGACTAGTACAGGAGTGCTCATGCACGCCCCTGCAGGCTGTTCCTGGATCGCACAGCAGCATATGCCTGCTAGTGCTCCTGTACTAATTCTGCACGCCATGCAAGGCATGCAGAATCCAGGGGAGTGTTTAGTGCAAAGCTACATGGATCTCTTTAGACTTTCAATTAAATTTGCATAAGATATGGCTCAGTGCTATTGGCCAACAGTTTATCAAAACCTTTTATAAAAAGCTTGTATTCACACTGGAGGTACCCTTATATGGAAATCTTGCTGTGACTTTTATAAGTCTGGAAAGGTTAAAAATGGTGCAGCCAAAATAAAAAGTGGAGTCAGCAGATAAACACACACACACACATACAAAAGGAAAAAATTATGGAAGTTGTGTTGGGGAGATGGCAGAGGATAAGTAATACTTTTTGTAAGGGAGGTATACACATTTTTCTGAAAATATTTATACAAAAAAAATATATATATATATATATATATATATATATATATATATATATATTTATATATAAAGAGAGAAAAGACACAGAGAGGAGGAAGATCGGAGTGTAAAGATGGGAAAGACAGGGAAGAGTTAAGGAATTTTTGTGTCACAAAACAGAACAGAAAGACTAGGAGATAGGAACTCTGTAGTGGATTGAAAGTGGGATGGGGGAAACAAAACATACAGCTGGTGAACAGACACAAAATGTATTGATATCAACTAGTTTAGAGAGCCTCACAAATCCCCCTGTCCTGATGGACCTTGTAGACTGGCCCTGATGTTTAAGGGGCCGTGGCATCTATCAGCTCTGTGATCGTAGCCAACCGGAACTAGATTGGCTTGCACATGCAGCTAGTGTGATGGATATGGGCCCCATTGCCTCTCCATTGCCCCCTCTACTTCATCTTCACCCAGGTCCTGAAGCCCAGTGTGCTGGCTTGACAGGCTGCCATGTGCCAGGATGGCCACAGGTATGGAGTTACCTCTCCTAGTCAGTGAAGCAATCCTGGGCTTGGGAGCAGATGATAGTGAAATTCTACACTTGCGGTGGCTTCAGTTGAGCTACCCTGGGCACTTCTGTACAGCAGAAAACAACATAAAAGGGAAAGAAATCAAAAAAAGCAAGAGAAGGATATACACAGACACACATGAATGTGTGGAAAGAACAAAATGATTCGTGAGTGCTTTGTAGTAAACTCATTTACTTAAATAAGGCAAACAAATCAGAGCTGTAACATATTGTTTGGGAATGTACCACTGTCTTGCAATTAATAGTATCATGAGTAAATAGTTTACTTGTTGAGGTTCAGCTCTGCCTTTACTTCAGAATGATTAATCTCATTAGCACTTTGTTCAACTTACTATGACTGAATAACTATATGAATTTCTGTAAGGAACTTAAGTAACATAACAGTGTATTGCGTGAAGTACAGGTTCAGATTTAGGTCTGTTTTCACTTCAAAATTATTCATCTTCCTAATACTGTATATCCTTTCACTTGACTGCATAAGTATATGATTTCCTGTAATAAAATGACATAAGCCGCGCCAAGTCTCTATTTACTGATCACTTACAATAGCTTTATCTGTGACAGCCTGACACACTGAAGTCTGTGGTTTTGTAACAATTCTGTACAATTATTTTTTTATGTCTACAGTATGTGCTATTTTCTTGCAGATGTTAACCATAGTTACATGTCTGTGAGACCAGCAGTTCCACCCTTTTCTGATATTGCTCATGGATGTATTTGACCTCTTTCACAGCAATAAAAATACATCAGAATAAGATAGAAAAATGGAAGATAAAACATGATGGATTATAGAAGTTGAATGTCTGTGCAGTATACTTAAAAGGCCTGCATTTTTTAAAATATCTAAGAAGTTTCCCCATATAGCTTTGGTTATGTTTCCTCATTCATCCTACCCTACACAACTTGTACAGTGGATATACAAGGTTTACACACCCCTGTTAAAATGCCAGGTTTTGTGATATAAAAAATGAGACCATAATAAATCATTTCAAAACTTTTCTCACCTTTAATGTGATCTATTACCTGTACAATTCAATTGAAAAATAAACAAATCTGTTAGGGGAAAAAATATAAAAAAATAAAAAAAAACATACAATACGCTGGCTGCATAAGTGTGCACACCCTTAAACTAATACTTTGTTGTGTGTGCACACCCTTATACTAATACTTTGTTAAAGCACATTTTGATTTACTTACAACATTCAGTTTTCTTGGGTAGGAGTTCATCAGCATGGCAAATCTTGACTTGGCAATATTTGCCCACTCTTCCTCGCAAAAGCACTCCAAATCTGTCAGATTGCAAGTGCATGTCTTGTGCACAACACTCTTCAGGTCACCCCACAGATTTTCTATTGGATTTAGGTCTGGGCTCTGACTGGGTCATTCCAAAACTTACTTTTCTTCTGGTTAAGTCATTCTTTTGTTGATTTGGATGTATGCTTAGAGTCATTGTCATGTTGAAAGGTGAAATTCCTCTTCATCTTCAGCTTTCTAGCAGAAGCCTGAAGGTTTTGGGCCAAAAGTGACTGGTATTTGGAACTGTTCATAATTCCCTCCACCTTGACTAAAGGCTCAGTTCCAGCTTCAAAAAAAACAAGTACAAAGCATGATACTGCCAACCACCATGCTTCACTGTGGGGGATGGCATTCTTTTGGTGATGCGAAGTGTTGTTTTTGTGCCAAACATACCTTTTGGAATTGTGGCCAAAAAGTTCAACCTTGGTCTCATCAGACCATAACACATTTTCCCACATACTTTTGGGAGACTTGATGTATTCTTTTGCAAATTTTAGCTGGGCCTAGATGTTTTTCTGTGTAAGAAAAGGCTTCCGTCTTGCAACCCTATCCCATAGTCCAGACATATGGAGAATGCAGGAGATTGTTGTCACATGTAGTTACACAACCAGTACTTGCCAGAAATTCCTGTGGCTCCTTCAGTGTTACTGTAGATCTCTTGGCAGCCTCCCTGACCAGTTTCCATCTTGTCTTTTCATCAATTTTAGAATGACATCCAGTTCTTTGCAACATCAGTGTTGTCCCATATTTTCTCCACTTTTTGATGACTGTCTTCAGTGTTCCATGGTATATCCAATGTTGTGGAAATGTTTCTGTACCCTTCTCCTGACTGATACATTTCAACAATGAGATCCCTTTGATGCTTTGTATGCTCTCTGTGAACCATGGCTTTTGCTGTAGCAAGCAACTGAGTAAATGTTCAGGAAAATCCTACTAGGACAGAGTCTCTTTAATTGATGGCAGGTGCGTACCCAAGAAGACTGAATGTTGTAATTAAATCAAAAGGTGCTTCAGCAAAGTATTAGTTTAAGGCTGTGCAGACACAACAACATATTAGTTTAAGGGCGTGCACACTTATGCAACCAACGTATTGTACGTTTTTATTTTTTATATTTTTTCCTCTAACAGATTTGTTTGTTTTTCAATTGAATTGTACAGGTTATAGGTCACATTAAAGGTGGGAAAAGTTTTGAAATGATTTATTGTGGTCTCATTTTTTCATATCACAAAAACCTGGCATTTTAAAAGGGGTGTGTAAAATTTTTACATTCACTGTATATTAGCAAATGTAACATGTCAATCTGTGGATGTAACCACTGTTGTACAGCATGGAAAATAACTAAATAGTTATGTAACATGAAGTGCAGATGAACCAATCCGATGTGGGTCAGGCATAAAACAATAGCTTTATTAAAAGTATGAGCACTTTCACAGTATCAAACACACTGCTTCATTAGACAATAAAATGCATAAAACATTCCCCAGGATTCATCAAGCTCTGCACGGCATGCAGGAATAGTGCAGGAACTGCTGGAGGCAATATGGCCACCAAGAGATCAAGGAACAAGCTCCCAGGATGTGCATGAGTGCTCCTGCATTATTCCTGCATGGACACAGCTCCTGTATGCAAATTACCCCATTTGCAGTTGAAAACGATGCAAATAAGGTGAATTTGCTATCCAGGAAACTGGCAGCCAGCCGTGCAGGACTAGTGTAATCTGCAGAAATGTACTCGGTTAGTAACCGAGCATATTTCTGCAAACTACAAAACGGAGCCATGACAGCTCCAAATAAAGGGTGTATATAACGTGTAAAGCATGCCAATGGCCAAATATATGGCCAGTGACATGGAAAACAGTTGCAAAAATAAAAAAAATAACTTTTATTTTTTTTGGCCGATTTCGGCCGTTTAAGTGTAGGGCAGTGGCGAGCAAATGGATCAGCCCAAAAATTAAAAAAAAAACACTTGGAATAAGCCTTCTATCCAAAATCACAATTTTGCCATTATACTCAATGGCAGGCAGAAGACAACATGGCCAGTGAATACTGGTTGTTAAGGGGAAGGCTCAGTGTCAGACTTGTAACTAGGCATTAGCAGGCAATCCTATGCAAATGAGGGGAATGATACTGAATCCCGGATTCCCCCTCATGGCTAGTCTGCACCCAACCATGTAGGTGCAGGCAGACCATGGTGCAAGCCTAAGAGCTAGCTGACATCACAGAGGGGTGTGTCAGGCATACTGCAAGCTTATTGGAGCCCTGTGGCTCGGGTTTGCCCTTAGCTTAGCAGAGCTAAGCAAGGGGGTATGTCTGAAGCTGCCAAGCACTCTTTACATTGCCTAAGTGGGTGTGCACGCCACACACCATGTTATAAAGAAGAAACAAGTAAACCAGGAAATAATAGCTCCATGCACATCTGAGCACTGTGTTTGCACGGTGCACCCCTGGGCTTAAACAGGAAGGCAATGGGAAGGGAAAACAGCAGTAGGAAGGTAATCAAGGAGAACTAGCATAGCTGGCAAGTGAAATGTATCAGAATCAGCCAGTTACACAGGCAGCAGCCCATCCCAGCACACCACTATAAATTAGGCAAACACCTTTCCCTCTGGTTTGTCCCACAAACTCTACACCAACGGTGTACACAAGTGGGGAAATTTTAACAAACAAAAGCAACAAAATGATAGGGGCTGCAGCAGCTATCATAAATCAACATGTGGAAGAGGCTGAGAGTGGTGAGGATGAGAATGCTGATGACCAACCCACAGTGAGGAGAAGGAGAAGAGTGTACAGACCCAGGGTAACCTACCAAGGGCTACATGAGCTGGAGATAGTGGAGCGCTATAGGGTGGACAAGGACCTCCTACAGCAAATTGTTGAGCTGTGCTGGCCACACCTCACACACAGAACCAACAGAGGGGAACCCATCCCAGTGGATACCAAGGTATGTGTAGGCCTAAGAATACTAGCCACAGGAACCTTCTAAAGGCCAACAGGGGATATTATGGGGATCTCAGCAGCATCAGCATCCAGGGTACTCCACCAATTCCTGGATGCCATGTCAGCACATGCCGGTGAGCACATATATTTCCACAACAGCCGTGAGGTGTTGACCAGTAATATGCATCTCTTCCACCAAATAGCAGAATATGCTGAGGTAGTGGGTACTATAGACTGCACGCACATATGCATTAAAGCACCACCCAGTGAGTGGGGTAGGGTCTACATCAACTGCAAGGGCTACCCCTCCATAAACTGCCAGATCATGTGTGATGCCCAGGGCATTATAATGAATGTGTGTGCTGTCTGCCCTGGAAGCTATCACGACTCTCGCATCTGGCATATGATGCAGCTGTACCAGAGATTTGCCAATGGGGACATCCGTACGGCCACCTAGTGGGGGATACTGGTTATGCACTGGAGCCGTGGCTGATGACACCCATCAGAAATGCACACACACCAAAACATCAACTCCATAATGAGACACACGCACAGACCAGAATAATAATCGAGCATGTGTTTGGGATGCTTAAGTCATGGCTCCGGTGCCTGGACATATCCGGTGGAGCCTTGCAGTACTCACCAGCTACATGTACCCAAATTGTCATTGTATGTGCCGTGCTACACAATATGATCCTGTGGAAACAGCTTCAGCAGAAACAGCTCAGGGCAGGGCCACACAGCCCCCCACCATTGCCAAGGCCTGCACAGGCAGAGAGTGAATCAGAGGAAGAACAACCTGAGCCTGCCCCAGTAAACAGAAGGAGGTGTACCCAGTATGCCCAGGCCGTGGCAAAGAGGCAACACATAGCACATACACTGACATGGTAGGAACCCAGGGAATTACACCTCTCTCTAGCTTGCATATACAGTAAAAAGGATGCCAAACATGACACTACCTGTGCTTAACCATGTATAGGGATTGTATTATGTGCATCCAACATAGTCAGCCCTCCAGCACCATCCTCAATACTGGCACAGCCACAAGGTAAGTCACTCTCCCTATCAATTGCTGAATGGAGTAGTATGTTTTGTTACTTGTATCTATGGTATGGATGTGAGCATGCAGGGGAATCAGGTGGCTGAATGGGATGCCAGCAAATAGTAGACACCTATAGTGGCAATATGAAAACTGTAACAAATACTGGTGTCACCATAGTAGCCAGTACTAGACAAGGTGACAAAACTCACTGCAGGAAATGTGGTGAGCCACATGTGTGTCCATAAGACACACACATGCCAGTCAGGGAAGCTCACATACTCAACAACAACAGTCTCAGCCAACAGGACAGACATAGGCAAAGACAAACAAAGGCTGTGCTAAGGCCTCTGATTGATGACTAGAGAGAACATCTCCCCTCCAGACCTACACAGACAGACTACAACAGGTCAGGCAGTGGGATGTTAGTTCTGAAGCATAAAAAGTCTGAAAATGAAATGTAGGTCAATCAAACCTAAGACCTGTAGTACACTGACAGGTCTCTAGTCAGCATGATAAGTCAGAATACAGAATGAAATGGAGTAACTGAAATACCAGTACAGTTATAGCAAATGTGTACAAGTGTCAGGTGTGCCCCCCCCAAAATTCTATGTAGAAATGTAGTAACATGTATGTGTAGGTATAATAACAGTGGAGCACAGATTACCTGAGCCAGCCAAAGTAGCAGGATAGATTGTAACATGTGTACAGTATGCAGAGCTGCGTGTGTTTGGTTGATGTGTGTTGTATATTGTGTGAGAGTGGTCAGTATGTAGGCATAGTGAGGTTTGTCCTTGTGGCCATTGGCCAGTACTGCCGATGACAGGGCCAAGTTCTCACAACTGCAGTGCCAAACACAATGCATCCCAGCAAAACACATTCCAGCAGTAAGCCATAGTAAATGTTTGAAAGTAATATCTGTCACCATCTGAAAGATGGACATGGCATGAATGTGGGCCTAGACATACAAACAGTACACAGGTGGAAGTACACCAGACAGACAGTGTATAATATGTTACTGTCAAATGGACACACCTTTGGAATTGTACATACAGGTTAGCAGCACATTAGCTGGGTTTGTAGTTTGGAATATCGATGTCATCTGGCCGAAAACTGGCAGACCATAAAGGTCACAGGTATGAAGTATTGAGAAACTGCTGATGTCCCTGCACAAGCCAGCATAAGTGGAATGCCCCATGCATATCTGTGAGTCAGATGCAAGTAGTGTCCATAGCACACATGCATCCAGCTCACCCCACCATCACCCACAGATACCTCTCTGGTCTTATCCCTGCTGTTATGAATGAGTACAATATGACCCCCACCTCCATATGGCAATAGCCAAATAATGCAGCATGCAGAACAGATGTCCCATGCAGGTGTGTCCCTAGCTGTAAGGAGCATCCTGCCAGCAACCACACCACTGGCTCAATAATGACGTAAAGTATTGGCATTAACACCTTGCACACCTACCCTGTTACCCCAGGGAAATATAGTGTTTTGCAGTCTGGAACTGTAGGAGTGACACAATGCAACGGCCTTCTACAGCTGTCCTGCATCACTACCAAATGGCCTACAGTCCTATGCCAAAGGCCTGTGTCTCACCAGTACTGCCAATGTATGTTATGTCATGGACTCCCAAATAACAACATAACACAGTCCACAGAACCCAAATGCAAAGGCATGTGGACAAATCCCAGTAACATGTCCACCATGTCCTACTGCATGAACTGTGATCAACACTAAATTACTGCTGGGATGAGGTGATAATTATAGAGAACTTATCAGATAATGTTTGGAAGAGTATAGAATAATGGGGGGTAGGAGCATGGATGGCATGGAGTGTGTGAAGTCTGAAACTCAGCCATGTGCACACACTATCCCTGCCTGCAAACACAGGAATGGGTGGCTACAAACCTGCTACTAAACCACAATGTGAAGGGGTAATGTCCAGAATTATGACCCCTGCCTCTGGGTAACCTGTGTGAATCTGTCCAGCTGTAAGGTATGGCCACAGCAAGATATGGCCATACTGTCACGTTGATGCATGTACAAGCATGGGATCCTCAGCCACCACTGTACCAAGGTGCTGAACCCTTTACACAGACCCAACAGCACATGTGTGCAGCATCCCCTCCAGAATGGCATGACTGTGCAAGAATATGTAGGCTGCAGACCACAATACTGGACACAGCTGCATTCTCCCTGTTTTCCCCAGGACATTACTGCAACCAAATGTGTATACCTGACAGTACTTGACATAAAACATCACAGTGTAAAACAGTACATATGTCTGAATATCTCTGCTAACACCAAGACCATGTAGCAGAAACAACACATACACAATTACCTACAGTAAGTCACTATCCTTTGCCCATTTTGACACCATATTGTCAACCAATCTGCAGATATCACACAGAAGTAGGTTGCTAGCTGTAGGTATAGGATACAAAAGCATGAACTGGAGTACAACCTACCTGGAATGAATTCATACATTCAGTACAGAAGGTCATACTGGCTATGCTCCCACACTTAGAGGAAACAAAGCCCAAGTCTGACAAAAAACTACTGAAAGGTCATACTGAGCATGCTTTCACACCTACAGAAATGAAGCCCATGTCTGGCAACAACAGTGGACTATACATATCTGACAGTCACAGATGTCTGTGCACACACTCCTCAGTACACACCAGTCATGCTTTGCCCACACATTGGATAGGAATACACACATATATCCAAGGACAACACACTATATTAGGCCAAAAGTACACATACATAGATGTGTGGAAGAGAGTGACAGACAGTGACAAATAGCCTCCCATCATGAGGCCTGTCCCACCCAGCACACATCAAATTGGCTAAAACTTAGCAACTGTAGAAGTTTGTCTGTGTAGGGATCAATGCTTTTGAGGCCATTCACACTCACTACAATTTCAAATGCCCTACTTTGGCAGGGCTGCTGATGTCATTCACTTTGAAATGCACCTTTGGGGAAAGAGTAGTCCAGTAATCACCATTGTGCTTGCTATAACTGCGTAATTCTGTAGCGTGATGTGCAAGGTAGGTAGGAGTTCTATTCCCAGACGTGGCAACAGTAGAACTTTGTGTGTTTTTATCTGTGTATGCTTTTGAGGCCATTCGCACTCACTACAATTTCAAATGCCCTGCTTTGGCAGGGCTGCTGATGTTACTCACTTTAAAATACACCTTTGTGGAAAAAATAGCCTAGTAAACTCCATGGCGTGTCCTGTAACTGTGTAGTGTGATGTACTAGTTAGATAGGTGTTCTAATCCCAGACATGGCAACTGTGTAGCTCTGTGTGCGTGTTTGGTTTGTGTGTGTGTGTGTGTGTAGAGATCAATGTTTTTGTGGCCATGCACAGTCACTAGGCACTCCTAAAAATGGAGAACATTGATATCTGTACAGTAACAGAGACCTGATCCAAGGCTCTAGACAGCACCCCTGCAATACCAGGTGCAGCTCTCACCACACCTGTCAGCCACCAAACCAAGACCAAAATAATAAAGGTGGAGGAGTGTCCATATTCACCAAGGATATTCACACCACCAGGCTACTTGCCAAACAGAATGTATCTGAAATACCCCCAGGCAACTAACACTAGATCAGACTGCAATCCAAATTGTATAGCTTGCTACATATTCCCACCATGCCCCAAGATTCCCACTTCACCTTTTGAAACATACTAAGAAATATGATACAACCAAACACCCTAATACTGGGTAACTTACACTACCCTGCCATTAACTGGGAAAAATACTTGTGTACCAACACGTGTGGCCAGCGGTTCTTGGAAGTCATAATTCCCAATGGCCTGGATCAAGTAACCCATAGTCCCACCAGGGGCTCAAATAACCTAGACCTGGTCATTACCAACATAGGAAATCAATGCTCCACACCTATGGTCATTCCATCAGTGGTCAGGTATGCCCATAAGCTAATCACCCTTAACATCCACATCCCTCCCCCACACCCCAGTAAGGAAACCTCTGTAACTCACATCTCCAAAGCCAACGTCATGCTACACATGTCAGACATGACAAACGTCATGACACCCATGCAGATGGGAACTGATAGGACAACTGCTGAATCCTACATGAAGGCACTATACGAGCACATCCACCTGCATGAACCGTGCCATCCAATATAGAACCAAGACGCTCTCCACCAAGAAAAGGAAGCCAATGTGGTGACCCCCTGCCATAAACATACTGTACAAAAAAAGGAAGAAATTGTTGCAGAAATGGGGACATTTTCAGGATGCAAAATAATCCCTTACCAGCCACAGTAAGAAGCTGAAATCCCTCATAACATCCACCAAAGCTAGTTATGAACATAATATAGCCAAAGATGCCAAAGATAACTGCACCCCCCTCCCATCCCTGAAAGGGTCCTTCTCAACACTGAAAGATTGCCAGATTCTGGTAACAATGGCCACACAGGTAAAAAACACACTCTCTAGAGCTAAGACAATAGCAGCCATGGGACCAGTCAACATCTCGGGCTGTGTACTACATGAACTACAAAATGAACTGGCACCTCACCTACGTGCCATGTCTAATCATAGCCACACCTCAGGCTTTGTGCCCACTTTGTGGTGCGCAGCCACAATTATCCCAGTCCACAAGGGGGATCCACCTTGGATCCTGGGAACTATAGCCCTAGCAGTATGACGTGTCTAATCTGCAAGGCCATGGAATATATTATCATGGAAATTAAAACAAAGACATTGGCAACCTGCAAACACTGGACCCCAACCAGGATGGGTTTGTGAAGGGCCAATCATGTCACCTCAACCTGATTTACAACTCTGAATCAGTCTCCAGAGCTGTGGATAAGGGTAAGGTGGTTCACACAGCCTATCCAGACCTCGCCAAGGCCTTTGACACCATCACCCAGTTTGGAATCATAGATAAATTACCAAGCTGGCTATTAATCCCTATGTCACCCGATGGGCTGCCAACTTCTGTACTGACAGAACCCACACTGTAAATGTAGGTGACACCAAATCCAGCCCCAGACAAGTGACAGTTGGAGTACCTCAGGGTTCAGTCCTAGGACCGGCCTTGTTTGGCATCTACTGCTCTGAAGTACAGTCCAACACTAAGGGACTCTGGCAAACAAAGGTCACAGATGACTGCACACTGGGAGCCAATATTGAATCCCCACATGATGTGGATATTCTACAGAAGGCCCTTACAGAAAGAGATGCTTGGTGCCTGAGTTATGGCCTCAAGATCAATGCCAAGAAATATATAGCTATCCCCTTTGAGAAGAGACATGTACCTGTAAAGTACCACATAGGTAGCAGTACACTAAACACCTAAAATGTGATAAGAGACTTAGGGACACAGGTGGACATTGGTCTCACCTTTGATAACCACATTGCCACAACAGTCAGGAAATCCACCTATGTGGCACATCTAATCACTATGGGCTTTACATCCAGGAAAAAGGAGGCCATTGTCCCACTGTAGTCATCTCTCATTAGACCCAGTACAGACTACAATGGCCCATTATGTATGTACCTCATAAGATATCTGTAACAACTAAAAAGGCTGCAGACATACCTCACTAAAAAATCACAGGCCTAAACCAGATGCCCTATGCTGACAGTCTGAAAATCATCCAGCTATACTCTGTCACATATCGTGTACTTAGAAGCGATCTCTGCTTAACATACAATGCCATTTCACACCCACAGCTGTTGGACATGCTACACTTAAAGAATTCCAAACCCTCACATCCACATGCTCCAGGGATCCAAACCTTGTCATCACAATGAACAATACATGCTGGAGGGATGAGTTCCTGACCCAGAGACTCCCCAGACTTTGGAATAGACTGCCCATACATGTCAACCAGAGTGCCTCTTTGGCCCTCTTCAAAAGGAACCTGGACAATTGGATGGGAGATAGGAAATTGACCCCAGGGATCATGTCAGTTGCCCTTCTAGACAGAGGTCCAGGGAAGTAAATATTGTGGGAAGACATAGCCAGGGAATTGTCATGGCTAGGCATGTATAGGTCCTAGGGCCAATAGCCTAGTTCCAACCTATGAATCTATGAACCTATGACCTACACTTTCCATTGTCCAACCTTGGCAAGGCTGTTTATGTCATTCACTTTGAAATACACCTTTGGGGAAGGAGTAGCCCAGTAAGCTCAGTGGCACATACTATAACTGTATCATGCTGTAGTGTGATGTACTAGTTAGGTAGGAGTTCTAATCCCAAACCCCAGACATGGCAACTGTAAAACTTTGTGTGTGAGTTTGTTTGTCTGTGTAGGGATCAATGCTTTTGAGGCCATTCACAATCACTACAACTTCCATTGCCCTAATTTGGCAAGCTTGCTGATGTCATTCACTTTGAAATACACCTTTGGGGAAAGAGTAGCCCAGTAAGCTCCATGGTGCATGCTATAACTGTGTAATGCTGTGGAGTTCTAATCCCAGATATGGCAACTGTAAAACTGTGTGTGCTTGTTTGTCTGTGTAGGGATCAATGCTTTTGAGGCCATTCACAGCCACTACACCTTCCATTGCCCTAGTTTGGCAAGTCTGCTGGTATCATTAACTTTGAAATACAACTTTGGGGAGGAGTAGCCCAGTAAGCTCTGTGACATGTGCTATAACTGCATAATGCTGTAGTGTAATGTATTAGTTAGTTAGGAGTTCTAATCCCAGACATGGCAACTGTAAAAATGTGTTTGTTTGTCTGTGTAGTGATCAATGCTTTTGAGGCTATTCACAGTCACTACAACTTCCATTGCCCTATTTTGGCAACCCTGCTGATGTCCTTCACTTTGAAATACCCCTTTGGGAAAGGAAGAGCCCAGTAAACTCCATGGCATGTGTTATAACTGCATAATGCTGTAGTGTGATTTACTAGTTAGGTAGGTGTTCTAATCCTACAGATGGCAACTGTGATAGTGTGTGTGTGTGTGTGTGTGTGTGTGTGTGTGTGTGTGTGTGTGTGTGTGTGTGTGTGTGTGTGTTTGTGTGTGTTTGTCATATATATCCTGTGTGGTGGTAGCTGTGAGTGTATAATAACAGGACTCACTGTGGAACGGGTCTTGCAAATTTCTTATATGGTAGCAAAGAAAACAGATGTCAAACAGCAGAGAGGCTGTGGTAGACAATCCATACCCCTACATGTGACATTAAGGCTTGGGGAACAATATAGGAAGCCCTTGTATTACCCAGAGATCAGTCTCCACCCATGTCTCATACACAAACACACTCGGCTAGGCAACAACCACTATGTTGGCAGTTCCTTGCATATTTTCCACAGATAGTAACCATTGTGTGACTGCAGTGGACTACAGAGGGCATGGCACCCTGTCCCATCCCTACAATAGGCAAATCATTGCATACGATGCTCCTTTGCTATGTTCTCCACTGGAAAATATAACCCACAAAGGACATACCATGCCTTATACACATGCCCTGTATGGGCAGATGCCACTGACACCAGGGAATACCTGTATCATGCTGTCAATGTAGCTGCAAGGTCAATCTGGTGTCCATTGTCAGTTCTCACCACATGAGGTCAGGAATGATGATAACAATATGGCTACACAACATTCCCCAGACACCCCAGGTACACTTGCACATGTCACAGAACATGTATGTGGGATGTGTGCACATCCCAGAAACCATCCATTTTATGGAATATATAACACATACATGGCAAGCATTGCACAGCACTGGCCACCCACAATAGTAACCCAGATGACTGGATGGTGAATACAATACCCACCTGTGTGAGCCAATCCAGACACTACACCCCTGAGCCATACTGCAGACCATTGTCATGTGGCCTGATGCCAAGGTATACCCTTTACCTAGCCTTGTACAGCCTTCTGGCACTGTCAACCACTACACACATGTGAAGCAATTCACCCATACATGTCAGTACTGGCAAACCTGTGTCTGTGTGTGTGTGGAGTATAATGATTTGGATGCCATTCACACTCACTACACCTCCCATTGGCCTACTGAAGCATGCCTTCTGATGTCAGACACCTTGGTATACCCTTTGCCCATATATCATCCTGATAACCCCTGTGGTGCATGTGATACTTGTGTATTACTGTATTGTGGCAAAATAGCTAGTTAGGAAGTATAATCCTGACCCTGCCAACTGTGATAATGTGTATGAGTCCCTGAGAGAGTCTGGCTGTGTCGACCTTGATTCCTGTTCTTGTGGACAGGCACATGTACTACACCTACATTATCCCTCCTTTATCACTGTTGCTGATGTCACTCACCAGCAAATATACCTTTGGAGAGCTCCCCAACATGTAAGCTCTGTGGCGCATGCAAAAACTGCATAGACATGTAATAGCAACACATAGTCAGGCAGAGGTTTGAAACCCCGTACTGATAAGTGTGTGACACAAATATGCTTAGGTTTTACTCTCCCCCCCTCCCTGTCTTACTTTGTCTTTGTCTGTCTCACTCCCTCTCTGGTGGATGTGGAGAACTACACCTGCTTTGCTTAGGCAGCAGCTTGTGTTTTGTAAGTGATGCTCATGATCAGCTGATGGCCTCTGCACAAATTGCAGTCCCTCACTAGCTGATTGCATGTGGAACAGCTGTGGTAACATTCCCATAGTAAGTTGCATGGAAACACACTCCTATAACTAGGAACATCATGTAGGTGTTGGCCCTTTTCATTCACTGTGGGCAGGACGTCATGTCAGGGTTTGGCAAACAGCATCACAGATGGTAGTGGGATATACCTCTAACAACATATACTGTGGAGACAGGCCAACAAATAGGAGGGGGATGTTCCAGACATGACTACAGAATGTAAGTGCTGCTCTTCTGCATTTGGAGTAATGTTGATTTAACAGGGTTTGTGTGGATATGGCTGGTCTACATGATTTAATACCTGTTATGACAATGTTATGTGTTTGAGGAAACTCCCACCTGTAGGGTTATCTGCAGACTGGTGTCAGTGTTTGGAGTCTTATGTGTCTTGTGTTACTCACAGATTACCTATCTTAGAACTGCATAGTATGAGGATTGCAGTCAGTACATGGTGACAGCCATTAGAGTTACTGACTTCATATCCCTCATAGGACATATGTCACAACAAACCCTGTTACAACAGCAAATGTATGAGTTTATCACAGCAACATGTCAATGTTGGCCCTGTGTTTGTGCCTCCAGCCACAAGTCTGTTAACCTTTGTACATATGTCATGCAGTAAGAGGTGCGTGTGTTCTATACACCATTATTTATTGACATTATACCTGATAACAAGCCTGTGAAATATCAGACTGCTAGACATGTTATGTATAGTAGGGGTTATATTTGAGGACATAACCTGGACATTGTTTGGTTGTGTGTACAGTAGTGAGGTCTGTGTACTTATGGTGATTGTTGACAGTGTGTGTATTGCGAATACTTACCTTGGCCTGTGTACAGACTGTGGTAGATGTCATTATTCTTGGTCCTGTTCTATCTGATGTAACACACAAAAAACATAAACTCCATAAGGAAAGGAACACCACTCGAAGAACAGAATAATTTCTTTTATGTTAAAAAGTTTTGTCGTAAAATAAATCTAAAGGTATTTTTTCATGCTAAACAGGAAACTGTGGTTACTAATGTAGAGAATGTAAATGTAACTAACATAAGTGATGTGTCTTCTGATGAAGATGATTTGCTTAATTTAAGCATTTATGACACTGAAACATTTCAACAGTATGTGGAGTTTGGTGATAGGAATATGGGTGATTATGCTGAGTCCGATGTTGAACAAGAACCTTTTTTCACTGGGTATGGACATCTTGACATGCCCAAGTTAGTTTCTGATAGTACTTTCATGCTCCCTAGATCAAGTAGTGCCATAAATGTATTTAAAAATTTGATATGTAAAAAAGCAGAGAATTGTTTTGGTAATTTTGTAAAGAATTTCTGTTCCTATAATCTTAACAAAAGGGAATGGCAGGCTCTGCAGGAATTATGGTCTAATTTGAATAAGATTGTTTTCAAAGTAGCTGATAAGGGGGATAATTACGTTGTGATGAGCATTGGCCAATATGATGAAATGGTGTTGAAAATACTGTCAGAAGAGAGTCATTATGCTAAGTTACAACATAATCCCATTAAAAGGTTTTCAGCAATTAAATGAGATTTTGGAACATGGGGAAAGGCTTGGTTTTTTGAAGAACAAGGATGTTAAGAAGTTGATTGTTAAGACACCTAGGCATCCTTTTATATATGCCCTCCACAAGATCCATAAAGATCTGTCCAACCCCCCTGATAGACCTATTATTTCGGGAATTGGATCTTTTTTTTGGAAAATGTTAATTTTTTTTAGATTTTTATCTTAAGAGGCATTTGTCTACGATACCTTCCCATATTGAAAACACTCAGGAAGTATGTCAATATCTTGTTAATTTTGAATGGAAAGAAAATTATTTTTGGGGAACGGTTGACGTAAATGCCTTGTATATAAACATTTACAGAAGACGGGGCATGGAAGCTGTGGCCAAAAGATTGGGGGAAGGACCCCACTTGTTTATACTTGCCCTTCTTGAGTTTTAACTCATAATTATTTCAAATGGAAAAATTATTTCTTTTTACAAAAGAAGAGCACAGCGATGGGGGCAGCCTTCGCCCCATCTTATGCCATTATTTACATGGGGGATTTTGAAAGTCAATTCATGATGTTGGAAGAATATTTTGTGAACAATATAATTTATTACAAAAGATATATATATAGATGATTTGCTGTTTATTTGTAAAGATAGTGAAGAAGAATTTCTGGAATTCATGAGTTCTCTTAACAATAATCCACATGGTTTAAGGTTTACTTGAATTTAGTATTCCATTCTTAGATGTAATTTTTTATGTTGACACTAAACAGAGGATCCAGAACAGACCATTTAGAAAACCAACAGCTGTCAATAATTTTCTGTATGGCACTAGCATGCACCCTGTCCACCACCTTATTGAGTCATTGCCGTATGGAAAATTTAAAAGGATTTTTATTAATACCTCTGAAGCAAGGCATAAAGAGGTTTGTTTAAATGAGGTATATGATAGATTACGAAACAGAGGTTATGATGAGAGGGTACTCCAGAAGGCAAGAAACAAAAAAATTGGGTGAAATGGAAGGCCATATCAGGTCATCATGGGCATACAGTGGAGGAGATGTTATGAATAAGAAGAATGAAGGTGACAAAAAATTATTTTTCATCACCATATATTCTGAATTCTTTCCACTTTTGGAAAAAATAGTAAGGCAGGCTTGGGAAATTGTTAGTGAAGACAATTCCATTTGTTTTTTGTTTCAAAGACATATTGTCTTTTCTTATGGGAGATATACTAATCTCAAAGAATTGTTGAACAAGAGAATTTTGAACCATGTAGCTCATGGTTAGGTAGATAGAACAGAAGGTACATACCATTGTGGAAACTGTTCAGTGTGTAACCGGGTTAGGAATTTACATGCATGTAAAATCAATGGGAAACTTTACAGAGCCAATGAGTTTTATAATAGTAACAGCTGTGGGGTGATTTATGTGATAGGTTGTGGATGTCATCCCACATGCTGGTATATTGGCCAAACAACCAGAAAGTTCAAAGTCAAATCTTGGAACATTTAGGTGATGTCAGAAGGCACAAGTTAGAAAGTCCAGTAGCCATACATTTCTTGTTTAAACACAAGGGTTCAGATAGCAGTTTGCTTTTTAGTGTCTTAGCATGACCTATTGGTAATGGGAAATTTTAAGAAAGAATTAAATAGACTTGAGAGTAGGTTGATCATTAATTTTCATACATTGTTTCCTAATGGAATGAATTTAGAGCATAATTTGACTGTTAAAATGCATTTAAAATGTATTCAAAATGTATTTAATGATTATTTAAAAATGCATTTAAAAATGTTTAAAAATGTATGTAAAAAAGCAGAGTAATTAATAATGTGAATAATATTGTTATAGTTATTTTTAACAAAATATTTAACATCATGGTTGTTAACTTGGTCATGTGGAAAAGTGCAATTACTCAAAGTCTATGAATTTTTATGAATAAGGTTGTTAATTTGTTAATTTGTTAATTAGTTAATTAATTGGTACTGGAGGCATATATAGGGACATGATTTATTTGAAAAGCATTCCATTACACGGCAAAAGGCAGAGGTACCAGAAGTGTGTTAATAAAAATAAATTATTCTGTTCTTCAAGTGGTGTTCCTTTCCTCATGAAGTTTATGTTTTTTGTGGAGCTGGGTCTTTTGGATGTGTATTGAACTATCTGATGTTACATGCTGCTCCAGTGTATGGTACCCTATCGGCTTACATGTTTGTAGGGTCAAACACACACATGTCCCATACCACAGACAGGCATCGGACCACACTGTGTTGTGGCCCAGTATATGTAGGGTTAGTGTGTGAGTGGCATATATGAGGATGGTGTTGATCAGACAGTCAGTCCATATATGATAATATTAAGCTTGCTTACCATATGTGGCTGTGGCTGTGTTCACATTGGTTGTGGGTATGCACTTTCACACAAGTGTCTGTTACTCTGTGCTGTGACATGCCTGTAGAGCCTGCTCTATTTGTAGGTACATGTGTATTCCCCCATATGAAATGTAGGCCAGTGTTGTGGCAGTCTGCCTGTAGTTTGCACAGTGCTTTGTAACATGCCAAGCAGCTTAGTGCAATTACCCAGTGTGATGCTATGTCCAGATATTTACCAGATGTACTGCTGAAAGGCCACCATAACTGTCATGTATTTCTGACAAAGCAGTGGGATGTTGTACAGATGAATGTCACTAACTAGTGGGTAGTATGTGGCCATGTGACCTCTGCACCACCGGTTATTATGTGTCAGGACAGACAGGAGTGTGCAAATGCATAAACTGTGTGGGCATATGTAGTCCATTATTTACATGATATACCCATTTACATGGCTGTTAACATCCACATTGTCAGGCTTGGTCCACATGTCTCACACTAAGAGGATCACTGTATACCTCTGGACTTTCCAGAGTGTGCCAGACTGTCCACATTCATTGGTCATATCTCTGCTGTAGTCCACAGGATAATTACTGTGATATCTGTGGTACTGTACTATGATGACATTAAGATGTCTGTCAGTAACCGATGGCTTACATGTCAATAGCAGATGTGACCTCCCACACACAACATTTCTGTTAAGAAAACCCCTGTTACAGTAGCAACAGTCTACATATATACCTGGAATACATACATGACATCCCCTTACACTAAGAGGTTGAGACTATTGGTGCTGAGTTATCTCCATTCCATGTTCTGGATATATGGTAAACATATACGTATATGTATATATATATATATACATACATACACACACACACACACACACACACACACACACACACACACACACACACATATATATATATATATATACATATACAGATATATAGATATATATGCACATATAGTTATAAATATCTAAATATATATCAACATAAATACATATATATATATATATATATATATATATATGTATATATATATATATATATATATATATATATATATATATATATATATATATATATATATATATATATATATACAAACACACACATATATATATATATATATATATATATATATATGTATATATATATATATATATATATATATATATATATATATATATATATATATATAGAGAGAGAGAGAGAGAGAGAGAGAGAGATCTATATATGGCCATATATATAATGCACTATACAGATGTATATAAATGCATATATATGAATATACATGTGTATGTACATGTACACCTATATCTACATATGTATATGTATATATCCATATCCTTGTCATGTGTAAACATTACTGTTGTGTATACATTCACAGATGTATCACATCGTATGTATCTGATATGTGTATATTTAGACATAACAACATATGTGATGCAAAATTAATATTACTAACAAGTACTACGCAATTGCAGAAGTCACAGTAATTGTTCAATACTATTCAATATGTGTACTGACAGATATATTGGAAAAACAACAACTGTCTTCACAGCTGTCATGGCATAGTGGTTAACTGTTGTGACTATAGTGTACAGGTTCCTGGGTTCAAGACCTGCAAGGACAGTTTATTTTTTTGCTGGGCAGAACAAGGGCTGCTGGATACAGAGTGGTTAAGGCAGTTTTGAGCAGCTTTATGCTCATTTGCATGGGTTTGCGCAAAGTTAAGCAGTGCTAAGGTACAGTTAAACGTACGGGCACTTACACCATGTAGGCTTCACTTACCAGTGCGCAAATGTGCTTAGCTGTTATATTGCAGCAATGCTGACACCTGCTAAGCATGGCTCAGCCCTGGTAACCAGTGCCCGCATTCCAGTCACATAACATTGCAGGGTAATGACATCTGTAATAAGTGTATGTAATGCCATGTACATAACATGCATCTATGTGTGCTGTTATTACAGTAGCAATGGGTATGAGTCTCATGTCTGGGATACTTGAGTATATATGGCTTGTACAACACTCTTATCCATGTGAATGTATTACACACAAGGGCAGTATCCAAGTTTATATGCAGTCACAATGGCATGTAGTGTATCATTCTGTTACCACTATTGACAGTGCTTTCCCAAGTTAGAGTAGATTGCTAATTGTAGTAATGGAAACAAACACCTCTGCATGCAAAAATGGACTCTGAGTCCTTACTGTTATGTTCCTGGTGTGTGAGCTGTGTCTCATTATATATTTCCTACTGGAGAATGATCTGACATGTGGAAAATAACTGTAGACTACTGTGTGTATAGCACATGTCAGTGAGGGCCGCCATCATGTAGTAATGGCATACCTATCAGTGTCAGACGTCTATATGTCAACACATTCATCCTAATGCATAGATAGTTGATGAGCTGATGACTGTCAGTCCCTGTACAGATGTGCAAGTGGCAGGTATCCCTCTTGGATACGTACAGGTAATCTATGCTTGACTGACACTGACATGTCTGCTCAGCTGTGTTATAAATGCCACAGATAGGACTCAACACCCCGTACACACCACATGCCATGGATACCTGAACTACACCACCACAGTCAACATAACATGTTTGGCTACAGGTCTCCAAGACAGACACTAACCATGTTATGTAATACATGTTGCATACATGTCAACTGGAGCACCACACCAGCCCTCTGCAGGAGGCACCCAGAGGATTGGCTGATGCATGTCACTCTCACCCTGAGGGTCTCCACTGTGGTGTCTGTTGAAAGATGTCCTGCTGGCACATGACAGGTGGCATGATACCACTGTACACCTACACCTCCCATCTTTCTATGGACAATAGCCTGGTACACACCTTTGAACACCTGCACCAATGCACCCCAATACTGACAAATGTGTACATGTGCATTACTGAGAATATCAGTGTCTGTGTGTTTGCAGACCTGTAGATGGAAATACCCTGAGGCCTTTCACACCCACCGCACCACCCATTGCCATAGTTAGATGTGGCTGCTGCTGTACCGGACATTACATGTATCTTGTTATGCTCCTTTCCTTAAGGGCTGCCTAGGCCTTGCAGTACCAGCACAACACTGTTTTACAAATGGATTGATAGACATGGGATAACCACTGAGTTCTAGCAAGTGTGTGTATGTGTGCATGTGTGTATATATGTAAGGTACAGCATTCTGAGGCCACATACTCCTATTACAATATGCGTTACCACACAGTATTAGGGATAGTGATGTTGCTCCCCGTAGGAGAGGCATGGCAATGTATCACTCTACTATGCCTGTGGCATGTGCATTAGATGCATATTCCTGTAGTAGCACTCTTGGGATGGACAAGGGGTTGTATTGCAGTCCTGGTCAATGTGTGATGGTGGGTATGTCAGAGTGTCATCATGGGTTCCAGTGCATACAATATCCACAGTGGGGTGTGGGTGCTGGGTATATTGTCATTACACCATGTTACCCCCAGTAGATGTCCCATGTACCACTGTATGGTGACTACTGTCACCATCAACCATACAGGTAACTGATAACACTATCCAGCCCAGTTATGCATGTGTTGTGCGCAACCTACCTGTAACCCAATGGACACACTGACAAGGTACTTAGCAATGATAGGCCTAGGTCTCTCAGATGTGTGTTTGACTGTTATGTGCTTGTCAATGTGTATATTATGGTATGTCACACTATATATTGTCTGCAACCATTACATCCCCCATTACCATACTGTACATGCCTGGGGATGTTCCGCATGTAACATGTGACCTGGAACACACCTCATCCTAAAAGCTGTGTGGTGTGTGCAATTAAAGCCACACACATCAGTAGCACTACATACCTAGGTAGGGGTCTAGCCCCAGTGCTTCCAAGTAAGAGTATGTGTGTATGTGGAGGGATCTACTTCAGGTTACAGAATATACATGTCCCCAGGGAGTCATCTGTCCAAGAACTGCATGGCATATGCTAACATGTCACAGGTATCATCCTGTGGACATACATTCCATCTCAACTACTGTTAGCTGTGTAAATGGCCTCTTCCCCACTGTATAGTATGTTGTGGACACAGCCAACATCATTGCAATTACTGTTGAGTGTATCTCCCCACATAGCTGGCCATAATACTGTACAGTTCATGTTAATAGGTTAGATATTTGTCTATCACACTATCTGTGGTTCTACAGCATGTCTCACCCTCCAAAGTAGGGGTGGGCCACCCAGACCAGCACGCATATGTTTACCATGTTGAAGATTGCACTACATTGGGGAAGGGGACATATACCCTACCAGTACCTTCGTCAATTACATTAAACTAGTGGACTGCTTATTCCACAATGTGTTGTTCTGCATAGTCTGGCTTGGTGGAATTACACAGGCTACAATGGGTTCCTTGCATAGTTACATACATCCATGTGTACAGTATTCTCTGTGTAGTGCATCAACACTTAAGCCTCTGTGTGTTATACATAAACATATGGTGTGTACCACCCAGTACAATTACCATTGTCCACTGTAGAAGGGACACTGCATTTGATTGTACAGGACATATGTCACATATCAGGCTCATGTGATGTTAACCTATGCAGTAATGTGGTCCCATGGAATATCAAGGAAGAGGGCGTCATATCACTAAGGGTGTGTGCACTCTCCATAGACACAGTAAGGTTTGACAGTTGTCAGTGTAATTGTATCGTATTGGTCATACATGCACCGCTGATGATGAAATCTGTAAATCAGACATCAGGCATTCACAAATGACATCTGCCCACATATCATCCTGGGTGCATATCTGTGCACGCCCTTATCATGATGGTTTGTTGCACCTACTGTTATGTGTACTACAGCAGTCACTATTCTTGGCAGGGGTATACTAGCATGGGATATCTGCATTTACCGGTATTTGGTCAGTCTGCCCTACACATGTCCCCCAACTCTGCATGATTGTAAGGTCAACTCATGTGCACATCCCTTGTAGTTCACGCACTGCCATCACTAATGCTGTAGAGTCAGAGTTATGTTTGCCACTGTTCCTGACCCTGACTGTGTGCAGATACAGCCATTCGTAGCATCCTTTGGATCCCTGCTGCACTGTTGTATCATGATGACACCCCCTCCCCACCTTCAGCCTTTTTGCAGATGTTTGACAACTATGACCGAAACATATGTGTCAGTTTACAGTGTCCCAAACACTGAACACCACGTGTAACAGCCTAGTCCCAGCTAATGAATGGCAAACATACAGATGTACACTGGTACTGGCATGGTACAGATGGGGATGGTGGGCCTGAGGTGGGGTGAGGTGTTGGTTGTGCAGCACATGTATATTACGTGATACTGTCTGTAGGTTTTGAATGTAGTCTTGGTACAACAGTACACATTGCAACGCATGCCTGTTGGGGACCTTTTCTGTTATGCATACCCTACCTGTAGAGAGGCCTGGCTGATATTTCCTGTGGTACAACTGTCCCATCTGATTACCCTAACCCATGGGCCACACATTTGCAGAGTCCAGGCAATTGCTGACACAGGTACTGCACAGCTAGTACTTGCTAGACATTCCTGCAACTCTCTCAGTGTTGTGGCATGTTGTTAGGTAGCCTGCATGACCGGTTTGCTACATGTGACATCATCTGTCAAAGATGGCTATCTTTTATTTTCTACATTATTCCTGTCCCATACATCCTCACCACATACATGACTGTCTGCACTGTTTGCCATGGTATATGCAATGGTGAGGTATGGCTACATATCCAACTCTTGGGTGCAACCTGTTGGGTATGGGGTTCACACCATGGCATGTAAGATGTGTGCAAGCCACTGCTGCCTCTGTTGCAGGTAAGTGGGCACATTTGATGGCCAAATGTCTTGGACAGCTGACTATTTCTTGGTGTGACATTGTGGACATGTACTTGCTGGAAGGTGCATTTCCATGACAAATGCATGCAGTCAGTACCTCAACAGCTGCTTCCAATATATTTTATCTGGAGTGTGTGCACACATATGCTTCTAGTGTTTGTGAAGGTATGTATTCCCCATATTTGCTGTCCTAACATATGATTCCATATTACACACTCATTGCTCATGTTAGAACCACATTGCAGGTTTTAAGGGTTGTGGACTGCAGTATTGTGATATGCAGTAGTGTTGATCTGTAACAGTTGCCATATTAATGCTGGTATATACACTGTTGTAGCACTGTATAATGGTGATGTTTCAGACATGTCTCTACTGTATGCCATTTATTCCAGTATTATATTCATCTCTGTGCACACATTTTGCAATGACAGGATGCTAGTTATATTGCAGGAGTCTGACATACTCTTCAGATACACCATCATGGTGACCACGGTGATGCAGTGCAGTTAACAGCAACAATACATGAACATGTATGGCATGCATTATGGGTAGGTTTGTTAAATGTGTGCATAGAATATACCATGGCCATAACATGACCAGTGTATTGGCAAACCTGAACAAACACCATACTCACCATTTACAGGCTGCTGCCTTGGAGGTATACCAGAGGGACCTACATAAGTGTGAGAGATGTGATGTCAGTAGCCACAACTGTGGCATTGGTAGAGGGTAGTTGCAGCATTACAGAGCATCAACAGTACAAGCCCACAATACTACAGATTATGCACATCTGTTTATTACTACTATGCAGCAACAGACTATACATATATATATATATATATATATATATATATATATATATATATATATATATATATATATATATCTATGACATCTCACATATGCATGATCTAACTGTACAGATGTGGATGGTTACACAACAGTGCCCTGTGGCCTTACCTGCATGCTCATCTGCCATTGTGTGGGTAGCACCCACATCCACTATGCTCTCTGCCAGGTTTTGTGTGTGTGGGTGGGCAGGTGCCCCGAGGCTGGCAAGGAGCTCCTCAACATGTGTCAGGGGGAGCTGGATGACATGATCCCCCCATTGTGAGCTGATCCCCCCTGACTGCAGCAGCACGCCGACGGGCATTGCAAAGTAGGTCTGTGCAATGATGCCGGACCTGCTCATAAATGCAGTTATGCAGGCCGACATCGTTTACCCTGTGAACAAGATCGTTCCACAGGGTGGTCCACTCCTGCTGCTCATGGGCTGTTCAGCCAAACAACACCTGGTAGTGCTGCACCAGGTGTGAGATGATGACATCATTCTCCTCCACTATATAAATGGGAAGCCTCTCCCTGGACATCTTGCCTGTAAGACATAAAGAAGGAAACAGGTCTGAGGACCTCATACAGCAAGGTTATCATAGTTTTTAATACACATCTTTGTCTCCCGCTCACCATATCTGCAATAACAATCTCATCACACAACTCGATAGTTATGTCTACAGAATACCTACCATTGGGACATATATTGTATTGTACAACACTTTGTGCTATGTGTTTGTAGTCATGTGGGGGCAGTATCATTGGTGGCCTGTTACGGGCAATGTCACCTGCATGCCATTGTAAGGACCACTATGTTTCCATATGTTTCCATATATGCATGTTTCTGTTTGCTATGTGATTGCTGCACATCTGTTGTTTTGTGTTATTGGGGATATCTATGCATGCTGTTGGACATGATCCGAGAATGTGTGGACTATTACTACTCACATATGTTCTATAACAGTGACACAATAGCAACTTTAGGGAACAATTGCCAGCAGAACCACCTCTCTCACCTCATCTGGCCATGTTACCAGGCCACATCACATGTAGGACCCACCCTGGGGCCTAATCATCTACTGCTCCTGCACTACTTTCAGGTGGAACCACCTCAGGGGATGGTGTTCACCCCTCCCCTGGGAGCACACACAGACATGATCCTGTCACTCGAGGTCAGGTCCAGGGTCTGGTGCAAAGGGAGCTCCACAGAGACTTGGGAGAAGTGCTACAGCACCTTGAGGCCCTCAGTACAAGCTCACAGGGTCCGCAAGCTCCTCCTGCTCAGTCTCCAGCCCAGGCACCTTCAGGGCCATGAAGCTGATGTTGTGACTGGCCATAGGTAGGGATCTTGGTCCCATTGTTTCTATATGGGGGCTCATGGGGCTTCCACATCGCAGACAACACTCCCCATCCAGGGTGTGAGCAATATTAGTAGTAAGCTGCCTTAAGGCATATGGCTGTATATTTACATACATTTCACCTTGGGAACATTGGTGGCCAAGTGCTTACTGTCATAGAGACTGTTTTGTTTGTCAGTGTGATAGTGATATTTTTTCAGTTAAGCATTGTTATGTAACAGATACATCCTCATTGTGGCAACTTAATTCTTTTCTCCCTAGGGATTGAGTACAGAGTGTAATTTGAGACTGCTGAACTATACATGTGCATTACTTACTGTTGATTGATTGTTATCCTCTGGCCCAGTCTTTTTTTACTGTTGTACTACTTGAAGGCCTTGCCTGGACAGCAACATATATTATGCTTTCAGATTACTGTATAAAATGATATGCTTGAGAGTTGCATTACTCAGTTAGTATGTATTTCAAAGATCTAATAGCTATATGACATGACATATACAACTGAAAAAGTACACAAATAAACATTTCTTATGTATGCAAACCTGTGTGTGGTGTCATATCCTTTGACTTCTCTGTGGGTATATGTTTCATGCAACAATTGTCTTTTGTATGAGTGAATCATACACTGTCAATTTGAAAAGATGGCAACTGTAGGAATACTGGCTGTTCAATATGCTGTGCACCCTCTAAATATGTATCTTACTATACATATCTATATGTGTGTATGTGTATTTGCATATCTAACCATCTATATATATATATATATATATATATATATTATATATATATATATATATATATATATATATATATATACATACATATATATATATATATATATATATATATATATATATATATATATATATATATATATATATATATATATATATATATATATATATATATATATATATATATATATATATATATATATATATATATATATATATATATATATATATATATATATATATATATATATATATATATATATATATATATATATATATATATATATATATATATATATATATATATATATATATATATATATATGTATGTATATATATATATATATATATATATATATATATATATATATATATATATATATATATATATATATATATATATATATATAGGGTACTTACGTATTATCGCAACCAGATTTTGCCAAACGGTATATGTTTTTGACGTTTACTTAAACAGCAAAAATGAACTGTATTAGGAAAGGGTGCGCTGTTATAACTTGTGCTAGTATATTGATGGTGCTTTTTTTAAACAATTAACACCTACAATTTTAGGATTTGTGGGTAGCGTGCTGTAAAGACATGGAGAGTTGAATTCAGCGGTTATAGCAGTATCAGTGGTTGTGTGTGTACATATATTTGGCCTGAAAGGACTGTGGGACTTATTGTATGATGTTAGGTGCTTTCCTGAGATTATTTTTCAGCTTTACTTTGCTATTGTTGGACTTATAAGAAACGGGACACAAGTCGGAAGGATTATTCTTCAAGTTTAGTTTATTTTAACTGAATGTTTTGGTTAAAAAGAAGAAACTGGACACATGCAAAGTAATTTAGGTAAAGTATTTAATGGTTACACTTTTTCAAACAGTATAGAGTAAATTGGACACATGCAATTTAATGTAGGTAAAGTATTTAATTCTTAAACTGTTACAAACAATATAATGAAAGGTTGTTAGGAAAAATAAAATATACTTTACTAAACTTTGTTATAAGAGGACAGTACTGATTGCTTCTATTTTCAGTGCAGTGTCTATTTTAATTGCATTGATTTTGTTAGGTGATATTACGGCTCTAGAAATATGGATTGTCTAGTTGGTGTTGTAATGCTTTTCTGCGTACAAAGCTGAGAAGATGTGGCTTGCTCAGTAAAGAACTGTACAGATAACAACGTAAATAATTATATGGCTTTCAAAAACCTGTTTGCTATGGCTTTGACAACATCAACACAGCACAAGAAAAGGAACGCATATGAAGTAGTATGGAACATGCTTAGCTGACATGAGATGCTGGCGGTAAAACGGGGAACCTTTTTTCAGCCCTTATTTTTTTTCAGTGGTTTGAATGGTAAACATTCCTAAAACTTAAAAACATTACAGAAAACATGTTATTATACTTTAGAAAAGTTTATTACTATTTCTTACCATAAACAGAAGCAACCAGCATTACCGCGAAAATCTGGTTACGATAATACATAAGTACCATATATAGATATCTCTCTCTCTCTCTCTCTTTATATACATATATATATATATATATATATATATATATATATATATATATATATATACATATATATATATATACACACACACACACACACACACTCACATACATCTACATGTATAAATACATTTCCTGTACTGTTGAATGACTGGGCTGGATGATATGTTTGTGAAAACATCAGGGTTATGTATATCTGACGTTGCTTAGTGGTAAATCTATGGTGTGCGGAGTCCTAGGTTCGAGCCTTGCAAAGACTGTTTATTTTTTTGCTGGGCAAAACAAGGGCCATTGGATACAGAGTGATTAAGGCACTTTTAAGCAGTTGTATGTGGGTTTGTATGGGTTTGCGCGAAGGTAAGCACTGCTAACTTCCAGTTACAGTTTCTTTTACTCAGTTTGCTTCTAAATTACTTAGCCTATGTAGGCATTGCTTACCCCCCCCCCCGCAAACAAGCTTAAACCCGCTTACTGCTGCTTAAAAGTGCTATCTTCCACTTACTGCCATGCTAATTTCTTTAAAAGAAATGAAAAAGGGTTGATAGGAAAGTGGTGAAAAAGGGGCACAAAGAGGGAAAGACAGTAGGGAAAATAGCTAGGGATGTGCAGGATAGGTATAGGGAAGGTCTATAGCTGGCCATTTCTTCTACAGCAACAGCTGTGCATATACACTGATTTGGAGGTAGATTTGGATACTCATACCCCTGAGAGAGGGGTGAGGACAACAATAATATGTTGTGAAGCCAATTAGACTAGATTACATGTCCATTGAACACGTGTGTAAAATGGACAGCTATGTATGGGGCGAGATTTTTTTGGGGGGAACAGATTGCCCTTTTTTTTAAGGTGAGATTGGGATATTAGGTAAGGATAGTAGGTATATTTGGAAAGGTAGATTGGGTAGGATAACAGACAAGACAGACAAGACAGCATACATGGACGATATATGACACATGTGGAGGCTAAACCCCTTGGATGGGGGGGGGTGTTTGGAAGTCGGAAGCCCATGAGCCCCCTAGTGGTAACAGTGGGACTGAGGTCCCCACCCATGGGCAGTCACCACTGCACCTTCATGGCCCTGAAGTTGGCTGTGCTGGGGGCTGAATAGGAGGGGCAGACTGACCCTCTAGTTGCACCACACAGCCCTCAAGCTGGCATAACAGATCTCCTAACTTCCTGCGGAGCTTGCTATGCAACAGACCCTGGACCTGATGATAGGTGACAGTATCCTGTCCGCACCTACTCCTGGGGGGGTGAGCACCATCCCCTGAGGGAGTTCCACCCAAAGGTGATGCAGGACCAGCAGACAAGGAGGTCCTGGGGTGGGCCCCAGACATGCTGGTGCCTGGTGCCACGGCCTGATGAGGTGGGAGAGGTGGGTCCGCTGGGACCGGCCTTCCCAAACATGCTATGGTGTTTCAATTTTAAAACATATGTGGGTTAGTAACAGTCAACGCATTCCAGTATTAGGTATAACAGCATGCATAGATATTCCCATTAACCTGAAACACCAGATATCTAACAGTTGCATAGCACACAAAACACATGCATATATGGAACCACAGTGACAATTACAACAACATGCAGGTACATTGATGGCATGCCACCAATGTGGGAGTATTTCAACATGACACATGCATAGAACAAATTTCAATATTTAATAGTGCACATATCAATTGAGTTATGTATTTAGTTTATTGTTGCAGACGTGGTGGGGAGTGTCAGTTAATAACTTGTACATCCCTGTAGTTCTCATTACTTTCCTAGTCAGTGCTGTGATCTGTACCTTACAGGTATTATTACACTACCCTATGGCCTTAGTTTGGACAGTGGTATGGATGTAGACAACTATATACATGAACTGTGTTTTACCTGCAGTATGCACCTCTTACCTGGTATACCTGTGGGTGTATTGTTTGTTAACACTACCTGACTGTTTCTGCTCATATTCTTAGATTCCAGGTTGATGTTATGGACATACCTCTTCATCTCTTATTGCACGCACTCTGGGCATGTCTTGACAACATGCAGGTGAAACTGGGACAAAGTTTGACTATTGCCCTCATAAACCTTTGGTGAGTTGTACAATGACATGTTTGTTTTCATAGACATTTTCCAAATATGTACAGGCCTGACAGTCATTTATATGACATTAAATGCTGCCTCCATGTCAGAGATTAGCACACTGATATGCCAGGGGGACAGAGTAACAGCCAGCAGATATGGGCCAATTTTCTAGACAATCCAGACAGATCTGTACAGTCGAGGGGTATAATTCTGCATACAGCTTACTACCACTCCCAGGATTTGAACCATGGCTGTGTGTGCTAAAGTTGGCTGTGCTGTATAGATATTTGCTGTGTATCTTTTCTCTGATTTATTTTTATAAGTCTCCTGTGGTTTTACAATCAGACCTTGTAATTACAACACTCTTATACAGGGTTACCTAGACAGTTTTATTATGTAGCACTGTGTGGATGACAGTGATGAGTAATACCTTATTAGTCAGAGATACTGCAACACTAACACTGCCATACAATACCAGATTAAACAGTACCAGTCCAAGATTTCAATCTTTTATTTCTAGGCACAGTTTTTGTATCTGACAGACCTGTGCGGGGGAATGTTTGTTAACACTACCTGAATGTTGTCACATATATTATCAGATTCCACATTATTATTATGCACATATGTGTCACTCTATTACTGCACACACTCTGTTCATATCTTCACAACATGGGGGTGGAGTTGGGACATACTTTGCTTATTACTCTCATAACACTTTGATGAGTTGCTAGAGTGACAGGTTTGCTCTTATGTATATATTTCTGACAGTTATGATGTCTGACAATCAGTTGTATGTCATTATTTGCTGCCTAAACTTCTGTGATCATCCCACTGATTTGCCATGGGGACAGGGTGACAGGCAGGGGACTGACACTAATTATCTGGACTTTCTGACAATATCTGTACAGTTGCAAGGTATGATTCTGTATACAGTTTACTACCACTCCCAGGATTCGAACCATGGCTGTGTGTGCTAAAAATACAACACTTCACGTCTCAGTTGAGTGTGCTAATTGGATTATGTTGTCTGTCTTTTCAGTGTTTTCTGTCTAAGTCTCTCTCAGTAGTACAATATGACTTTTTGTGATTACAACAGTCATATAGAGACATTCTTACACATTTTATTTATGTAGCACAGTGTGGGTAACAGTGCTTAATACAACAGTACTATTAAGAGATTACAACACTACATTACCATATGATACCAGAGTAAACTCAGGCAGTCAAGCAGTTAGACCTTGATTGTCAGGCTGTTAACCTTTTATTTACATACAACCTATATGAAACTCTTCCTGCCATATTGTCTGGTTTATTTAGTACATGCCATACACAATACAGGTTTTATACTGGCAATTAACTTTCTACTATTTTTAGATTTATTTATTATGACAGTACATGCAAGATTATTACTTTCCTGCCTTGTTCATAGGTTCATAGGTTTATAGGTTGGTACTAGGCTATCAGCCCTAGGGCCCTACAAAAAAGCTTATAACAAATTCCTGGCAATTTCTTCCCACATTATTTACTTTCCTTTTCCTTTTTTTTTGTGACGCAACCTCTACAATCTACAGGTATTGTCTTCCCGGTTCACAGCCCGCTCGTCTGCCGCTGTCAAAGACATAAGAGGAATATTTAGCCATACCTATCCATAATATATGTGAGCTGGCAATTATTAAACAGGTAGTAGACTGATACTTACACATGGGTGGGACATCACCCGTCTACCTATCCTCTTGGATCCACTGATCCAAGAGCTCCCTCTTTCTCTGTTTCAGGTCAGCATAGTGATGCCTGACCTGCTCACCAGTTCCAGGGATGCCAGTGGCACTGGTGAGGTCACGGGCGAGAAGGTCCCAGGCTTCTGTTTTATATTGGGAACCCTGGAACTGGCCCTGCTGCATTCTCTGGTCATGGTCTTCAACAAGGAATCCTGCTATGACTTTGGACTCCTGGATGCCCCAGCACAGTGCCAGGAAATGGATTCCTTCACCCACACCAGTTATAATGCCTACAGTAGGAAGCTGCAACCAGTTATGAGATGTATTCCCACATGTGGGGTTTAAATAAGGCCGATTTCCCACACTTTGCCGTGATTGGACAGTTTTGAAAATGCTATGCTATGGGCAAACCTGCTTACCTAAGGTCAGCATTGCTTAAAGGGGTATATCAATGGGCAAACTGATTTAGCTGGAATACACATTGCTTACACCTAGTAAGCAAGGGTGTGCAATGCTTAGCGTTGCTTAATTTTTAATCTGCACAATATTTGCTGTTTGGCATTGATTTATCATTGATTACATGTTGTATATGTGTTTGGTATCCATGATTCATGTGTACACACACTGTATGGTGTCCTTGTGTTTATTGGGGGATTTCTACACTACAATGACAACTCACATCTGGACTTAATGCAGTACTCCAGTTCACATTCTTATGTTATGTAGTAGGTTATACAACACAAAACTTTCTATAGATTCCTTTCAAATGTTAATTTTGATTTTGCTATGGTGAGGATCTGTTTGGTGATACCTCAATTTTATGTACTGCTGTGATGGCTTACTGGTTAACTACTGTGACTATAGTGTACAGGGTCCTGGGTTCAAGACCTAGCATGGCTATATATTTTTTTGCTAGGCAGAACAGTGGCTGTTGGATACAGAGTGGTTAAGGAACTTTTAAGCAGTAGTAATCAGGTTTGCGTGGGTTTGCATGACGGTAAGCAATGCTAACTTCCGGTTAAATATGCTTACAGAGAGTTAGCTTTAATATTGCTTAACCTGAGTGCGCATTGCTAATCCCCATGCAAACAGGCTTATACCTGCTTACTACTGCTTACAAGTCCTTATTCCTGCTTACCCCCACACTAATTTAGACAGACATGTAACATGGTTAATGGAGAGGTGGTGGATTTGGACATTCTATGGATTTATCACGCATTACACATTATACCTTTGATTTGTATCCCTGATTCATGTGTACATATACTGTATGGGGCACTTGTGTTTATTTGTGGATTTTACAACATTATTACAATGACACCTCACATCTACATTTAATGCAGTACTCCAGTTCACAAATATATGTTATTTAGTAGGTTATACAACAAAACATATTGTTCATAAAGTGATTTGACATGAAAAATGGAATTTACAGGAGTGAGAATTGAACCAGGAATGACTGTTTGTAAGGTGAATGCTCTGACCACTACACTATTGCAGCACTACTACATTTGCATGTATCTTGATATTTATCTTCTTGTGCCATTTAAGCTACAGTATGTGTAGCTACGCAATGGGCAAACCCATGTACCTACAATTAAATTTAATCTGTTTGATAAAAAAAATGTGTTTATATTATTATATTTTAAATATTGCTCTTATAAACTTGGGGTGTTGCTAGGGTAACAGGATTTGTTTTTATGTACATTTTCTGATGGATTTGAAGTCTGACACTCGTATGTTTGCCATTATTTCAGACTTCATTGATGAGATCATCCCAGCGATTTGGCAGAGTAAATGAGGGACAGGCCAGATGTATGTGCCACATATCTGGACATTCTGCATTGATCTATGCTGTTGGGGGTATGCAACCCCCTATGAGTGGTCTCACTCATTGTAATTGCCAAGTGGCAGTTCTTCACTGTGGGGGCATGTATATTATGAGAGCTCTGCTCTCAGACATGCCCCCTGCACTAGTCCATGCTCTGTGTCTGTTTAGGAGCTGAGGCAGCGCGCCTTCATTACTATGTATGGCGCACTGCCGTGCTGCTCCTAAATGGTCGCTTCCATGCAGGAATAGGCTATTCCTGCACAGAACCTTACTGAATCCTGGGGATTGTGTTTTAATACACCATTACACTTAAACAGCTAGCAAATCAAAACACATGCAGTTAAAACATTCACACTCTTAGTACAAGTTCCACTGAAACTGATGCAATTTCAGTGGAGTGGAACTAGTATTTTAAGAGTGTGAAGGATTTGATTGCAGGTATTTTTGATTGGCCAGCTGTTTAAGTATAAGGGTGTATTAAAACACAGTGTTTTACTTGTTTTATTGTCTGATGAAGCAGTGTGTATGATACTGCAAAAGCATTCACACTTTTAATAAAGCTACTGTTTTATGCCTGACCTGCATCAGTTTTGTCCATCTGCACTTCATGTTATATACTGGATTTTTTGGTTGGTGAACAGTTTGTGTCCCTGCTACTGTGTTGCTTACTAAGTAAATATCTGCATTTAAATTCTGGCTATAAAGTACATTAGGTATGTACACTGCAAAAAGAAATATTATGTAGTTATATGGTTGAGTGAGGGAATGCTGTAAAACGGAATATAAATTGTTACAGGCAGTGCTGAGTTCTGCAACTGATACATTCAGAGACACCAAATACTTCTGTGGGGGAAGCATAACTGATGTATTGATCTAATTATTAGTAAAAAGTTTGCTGCTATGGCAACATTAGCAGTTAGTCAATTTCTGGAAGTGCATATTTTGACAGATGTCTAGTATAAGCTGAGAGGATATATTGCCATTAATGTTCACTTTTTAATATAACTATTTTGCACTGCATTACTAACATTATATTGTAATAATGTGTGCAGTCTTCTACAGTGTGAAGAGAAAGAGAGAAGAGCTTTTTTTCTTTCTTGGCTCCTTATGCCCATATGTTCATAGAAGAGCATTTTATTGTTATCTTTTTTGTTCCTCAACTTAAAGTTGGGAAAGCTGTGCCAGATCAGGGAATGACACATGTTCCAACAATAGATATCTGTTCCCCACCCTTCAAAAAACCATTATAGGTCTATATTTCACGTTGTGCAGTTTTACAAATAATACAGGAGATAAATGTCTAACACAACGTAGGGTTGCCAACTGTCAAGAGTTCTTCTGGCCTGTCCAGAATTAAGTGGCACTGTCCAGAAAATTGATTGGACAGCATATTGTCCAGAAAAATACTAGGAGATTAATTTAATTAAAAAAAAACTTTTTTAAGGGCATTCTTTAAGAATACCCTTTCCATTCGGTCACACAGATGCAGAAGACAAAAACAGTCTTTTGCATCTGTGCATGCAAGTGATTGTTTACATCTTTGTCTTCTATATGCATGGAATTTGAATTCTTGAAGACATCTGAACTGCACAGTGGACCACGAACCAGATTAGTGAGAATCGGCTTTGCCTACTGTCAGTACTAGAGAAGGTATGCAGTGGGATACAAACACTGGTGAAGGCTAACTTTACAGGTAAGAGGTTAATGAGAAAACTAGGAAGTAGATAGGATGGGATAATAGAACAGTTTTATGGCAAAGCCAAAGTCACAGCACTAGGCATGTGGCTGTTAAATAACTGCTTTGTGGACAAGTCATCAAACATAATATGACAGTGAGCCACAATTTTCAAATTAGAACAGCTGAAGCCCTAAAATTGTTGGAGAGCTTGCCATCAGTGCTTTCACTCCTTCATTCTCCAAAGAACTTGTAGAATAGTTTCTACAATGTTTATTATTTGCTGATATCATATGTCAGGGTTAATGGTGGGAAAAAAACTTACATCTTCTTCTTTGGGTTACTCAAGTCATTAGCACTTTATACTTTATTAAGAACATTACTAGTTGACTTTAACATTGTTATACTGAGGCCGGAAAAACAATGGCCAAGCTAGCTGAACATTTGAATTACTACTTCCTGTTAAGGAGTGATTTTTAAACACTGTAAACTGGTGGTTTACTATAAGTGGGGCAAACCATGGAGAATTAGGCTGTGACAAAATGCTGAAGTGTAAGAGCCCAATGGATTATCATATTTCCTGTTTAAATTCATCACCATCATCATTAAACTGCATTTAACCAAGTCATTTAATGGACAGAAGTATAACCAGCATTTCTGAATTGAAGATCAGCTTTCTGCCTGTAGCCTCCCTCAACATAGTCCTCCATTTCAATGTAACCACACCTTTTGGGTCACTATGAGAAATGTAGTCATATCACATCAGAAGATGTTTGGTGCTAGATGGCCAACTGAGAGCAGTGAATTTTGAGAGCTCCATAAACTAGTATAACAATATAGGAAAACTGTATTACTTTCAAGTTTAAAATGCCAGAAATCTATAGATAAACTACTAAACTACATAAATATCAATTTTGGTGGAGATATACAAAAATGTTCCTGTCAAGGAACTTGGAGATGAATATGTCACTGAATATGAACAACTCAAGGAATTCTCATCCAGATGCTGCTTTGAAAAAAGAAATGCAATTGATGACAGCTACCTTACAGGAACTATCTTTGAAGATGGATGGCTTTAAAATGACTTAGAAAACCTCAAATTAAATTCTCAAAAGCCGACTGATACTCTTAAGGAGCTATTACAGCAACACCATACAAAAATAACAAATATAGTGACTTCTCTAAATGACATTGAAGGGAGACTCAAAGAAGAAAAATTCCAAAAAGAATTTCTGCTTAAACAGAATGCATGGGTGCTTAACAAAATAGATGACTTAGAAAACAGGGAAAGGAGAAACAACATAAGGATCTTTGGTCTGCCTTAAAACACTGAAGGAGAAGACATTATTTCATTCTTAACAACCTGGATTCCTGAATTTTTAGACTTGAAAGAGACTTTCATTTGGAATTGAAAGGGCTCATAGAGCACTGAGGAAACCTGCTTCTAACTCAACAAATACTCCACCTAGATCCATAGCTATAACATTTCTTTCATTTCTGGGCAAGGAACTAATATTAAAATCTGCTTGGAGAAAATAACCCTTAAAATACAATCAATGCCTGATAAGGTTTGACAATGATTATTCTTCCAGAATACTAGAACAAAGGAAAAAAGTCTGGCCAATAATAAAACTGTTAAAGCAAAACAGCATTAAAGCACAGCTGGTCTTTCCAGCCAAGATAAAAATACTTTTTGCCAATGAGATGTGAACTTTTAATGACTTAGAAGAAGCTTCTATATCCATCAAAAACAACATAGTGTCTATCCCAGAAGAAATGGAATGGATGGTGCCCTACTCTTAAAAGAATAAAAGAAACATATCCTTGGACTGATGCCATAAAGAAGAAAAAAAGCTGTTTCCAAGATAGCTGTCCCAAAAATAACTCTTACAGCTACAGCTCTCAAAGTATCAGCTGATATGGTACATCACTTGTCATCTGTGTTTATTTAAAAAAGGAGGGTTTCTTAAACAACTGGGAAACAGTAATGATTCATTCAGAATGTTCAGAGTCCAATAATTCTTCACAAACATAAGGTAGGTCAAGATGGGTTACTATTTACATTATATATAAGCCAAACAAAGAAACATATAATACTAACATAGAAGTTTCTATTCCCCTACTTGAACTCAGTGAATACTTATCTTGCTCATTTTTCATTGATTTTACTTATAATAATTTAAGTAATTAATTAACTAATTCAACAAGGTACCATTCATCAGAGTTTAGACTCAAATGTAACAAATTAACATTATATATAATAGCAGTAATAGTAGGGTGTTTTACAAAAAAATGCTGTCATGGAGACTAATGCCTTCTTCAGTTAAAGTATGATTTAGTAATGTCATGTATATCCTGGTTAAATAATAGTAACAAGATCTTAGTACAAATGTCATTATTATTCTGTCTAAACATAGTTAATATCAATTATGGCAGGTATCATAGCTTTGAGTGCTGTTTGATCAATACTGATATGGTGTGAGTGGATGCAGCCATGTCTGGCAGCTAGTACAAATGTCATTATTATTCTGTCTAAACATAGTTAATATCAATTATGGCAGATATCATAGCCTCGAGTGCTGTTTGATTAAGCCTGACATGGTGTGCGTGGATGCAGCTGTGTCTGGCAGATGTTGTATGTTGCCATTTTCATCTCCAGGAAGCTGTGGGATGTGGCTTGTGATCAAGGTTTACTATTAGGATGAGACATTTGTTGTTTTAGCCTGGATTCAGGGAAGGGGTGGATAAAACTGTGATTTGTGATATTTTGGCAGAGAATAGTTTGTTTATACATCTGCCGAGTGAGAGGAGTGAAGTCTGAAAGAATGTGTTATTGCTTGTTGTGGTGGCTTGCTAGGAATTTTTTTTTTGTTTGCTCTCCTTCCTTTTCCTGCTGCTGCCTTGCTGAAAGGGAGGGAATTTAGGCTTGAAGTTGCAGTGAAGAGAAGCTTTGCTTCAGGTGCATCACGAGCCTCTGGTATGCAGTACACAGACACACTAACAAAAACAGATGCTCCCAGGTTGCTATGGTAATGGAAATAGAGTGATGGTAATGTTTAATGGCTCTAAGGAGCCTCCAAGATGATTCTCAGCAATTAAGTTTTTGTTTTTTAAAAAATATATAATAAAAGGGCTTTTTTCAACCACATTTACACAAATTAATGGTCTCTGAACACTTTGTTTAACTCATTAAGTTGATTCTTAATAAAAAAAATAAAAATAAATGCAATTGTATATTTAAAATATATTTTGGTCCAAACACATTAAGGACTTACATAAGAGTGGAAGTCTGAGTTATTGTGAAAGACTAAGAGCACTTGGTCTTTTGCAGTACCCTTTGCAGTGGTCTGGGAATTGAGTATATGAGGATAGCTGATTCTGGGGGTGTTTGGGTTTGCCTGGAAGTGCTAGAGAGTCATCAGATTTCCTTCATGTAAATATCTGTGGGAATGGAAGGTGTGTTGAGTGGTTCACTGGCAGACTGGCCACTGCATGGACCATGCTGTTAAAATAGAACAGGACAAATATTGGTTTGGATATTTTAAGAACAGCCTGGAAACACACCACATAAACTAGTGAATGGTATTCTGGCAAAACTGGATGGGCAATGTTGCCCATGCTTGAAGTACTGATATGTATGTATATAAGGATGGAGATATGCTTATAACAAATAAGAAACTAGAAGGGTCTCATAATTTAAAGTCTATGGACTGTATAAACATGCTCAGAAGGAGATAATAATAAGCATTATAAGCAGCAGCCAAAAAAAAAAAAAAAAACACACACAATAGTTATGTAATGTATGATTTTAGTAAATCTATACATAAAATATGCAATTGTTATATAAGCTGAAGCAGTCTGCTGAATTTAGATATTAAAGACAGGATTTAATAACATGGGCTTGTATATAATAACACTACTATCTTAACTTGTCATAAATGACATACACTACATTGAACATCAAGGGGAAGCATGATGATTTTCTCATATAAGTAAATGTATATAACAAGTCATATAATTCCTTTAACTTGAATTATAGTTTTTGTAACCCATCTTAACCATATATAATACTTAAGCGGTTACCAAGGTAACTAATATTCTGAACAAATAGTATTAAATTGACAAAAGACACTCAGCTTAATAACATGGGCTTGTGTATAATAACACTACTGTTTTAACTTGTCGTAAATGACATACACTATATTGAACATCAAGGGGAAGCATGATGCTTTTCTCATATAAGTAAATGTGCATAACAAGTCATATAATTGCTTTATCTTGAATTGTGGTTTTGTAACCCATCTTGACAATACATAGTACTTAAGCCATTACCAAGGTAATTAATATTTTATACATGACATCAAAAATTGTTCAAGGGAAACAATAGAAGCTTGAACTAGGAATGTCACAGAATGTAACAATCACATTCTGAACAAATAGTATTAAATTGACAATAATCACTCAGTTTAACCTTTGCTGATTATACAAAATAGATTGTTGCCATTTAAATCTAAAAACGTTCAGTATATGCCATAAAATGGCAATTTATGAATATGGAAAGGGAACTTGTAATCATTAATCACAATAAGTGAATTTGTTGTTTTAACCTATAATGTCATGCATTTTATAATAAGAAATGACAGATATGAAAATCCTTATGTGTGGGAAATGGGGGGAAGAGGGATGCACTGATAATTAAAATGCACTAACTTTCATCAATGTTCACATAAAACAAACTTTATGCTTTAAGTAAGTTAGCAACAGACCAAGTGATTACTTAAATGCTGGCAAACAATGAAATATAACTTCTGATATATCCAGTAAAACACATTGTATTATAAACATTAGGTATAAACATTATTACTATCTATTTATATTAAGTAATACGTTTTGAAAGACTTCATCAATAAGGGTGAATATGTTAAATACCTGTGTGGTATAATATTTTACTGAGGTCTTATATATGATACATCATACTTTACTATGATTGAATTGCTTGTCATCTATCTTTCATGTAAATATTAACTGCTTATACAAAAGGTAGACATTAATATTATATTAGAATTCTGTCTAATCTACAATAGTACTATATCTGTTCAAATAATATAAATATTGCTTATTCCTATTACAAATATTCTCATATGATAATTCAATTTACGGAGCTCAGATGTACTGGATTGTCAAGGTATGAGTGATAATCTGATGGACTTAGGATTATCCATCTGATTAGGAATGATTTTCATTCCATGACTAGTGTGGATCTTAGTTTTGTTAACATTTATTAATTTATATTTGTCATTTCACAAAAACATTTTTAGTATGCCTGACCAAAACATTACGTTATTGGTAAACACTCAAAGTATAAAACTAATAATTTCCTTTAAAAGCTCAAACATATACATTACAGTTATCAGAGGAAAATGTTTATTAGTCACAATAAAACAAAAAATGCATAGTCTAAATAACCTAAGATGGATTTAACTTTATTATCTTTAAATACCAGTGGCTTAAACAATCCTAACAAGAGATCAAATCTACTGAAATATTTAAAACTGAACAAAGCACAAATAGTCTTCCTTCAAGAAACTCATTTCAAAACAAATGACAATTACAAATGGAATCATAAGGAATATATGATATTGGCACAACCCACTTATAAGACAAAGACAAAAGGGGTAACAATTTTATGGAAAACAAATGTGATTAACCCAGAAATCATTTATAAGTATGAAGATAAAGAAGGCCTTATGGCATTAGTCATAGTTAAATATAATAACAGAATATGGACCCTAGCCAATCTATACTGGTTCCCAGGCATTGTTCCCAGGAACTTTTAAAAAACAATTGGATTTCATTTCCAATAGTTGTAAAGGCAACTTAATATTAGGAGGAAATGTTATCTGTATATTTAATATTTCTGAAACTACAAATAAAAGACCACTGCATACATCTGCTATATCAAAAGCTTTAAACAAGTTGGTAGAATAATTTCATCTTGTAGATACTTTCAAATTTAAAGAAGATAAATCTTTATTGTTTTCTCATCAAAATCACAGATTTGGTACCCGAATAGATAAAATATTTTCTGCCCATGGCTTACACTCTAAAATCATTAATTTCTCAATTCGTCCTGCCCCTTTTCAGATCACAATTCATTGATAATAAAACTTCAAAATGGGTACAAACCATTAATATTTAACTCCAGAATTCCAGCATATATAACTAAAATTAAAGAGTTCAAACCCTGGTTACTATCTGAATTACAGTTCTTCTTGGATATTAATTACACCACAGAGATAAATAAAATAATGATATGGGACTCATTAAAAGCTTACATATATGGTAAAACCCTAACTTGATATAAAAAAATCAGAAAATAGGATTCTGAATTATTAGATCTGCAATCCACACTTTTGTCAGTAAAAGCTGAAAAAAAATCAAAATCATTTGGAGATGAAAAAGAAAGTAGAAGCATTAAACAATAAATACAACAAAATTCTAACACAAAAAACTAGTTTAGCTTTAGAAAAACTTAAAATTAATACCTTGGCCACTTTTCCCAAATATCTACATAATTAATTCATGAAAAGAAAGGGAAAAATGTCTCTGCTATAGGTGACATTCTTGATGCCTATAGAAATCACTATATGGAACATTTCCAAAAAGAAAATATACATATCAATCAATTAAATCTTGATGACAAATGTTCTAATATAAAAAAAAAAACAGAAAAATTCTAACTAGATCTGCAAGCACCCATATCCTACAAAGAACTTACAGATACAATAAAAGAGGGTAAAATAATAAAACTCTATGTATAGATGGCATAATTATGGAAATATATAAACTTTTTCCTTCAAAGATACTATCCCTCTTCCATAAAACCTCAATTAGAAATTCAGTCACAAGCTTTAATATCACCTTCTTGGAGCTATTCCTTAATCACACCAATCCTAAAGGAAAACAAATCCCCAAACCTCTGTGCCTCATACAGACCTATATCATTATTAAATAATGACTGTAATATATTTATGACAACATTAACTAACAGAATGAAAATACCACTATCCAAAACAATAAATGATGATCAAACTGGATTTATATATCTCAGACACACACATGACAATATTAAAAGGATAATTTCTCTTATAGATTATGTTAATAATGAAAATAAAGAAATACTCATAATTTGCTTAGATATAGAGAAAGCCTTTGATTCCCTAAATTGGGATGATTTATTCAAAACCCTAATGCTATTTGAATTTCCTGCATCCTTTGTTCATCTCCTAAAGATTATATATACAAATAATTTAGCATATGCAAGTTAGGTCCTTTTACCTCTGAATCTACACATATAACAAAAGGCACTAAACAAGGATGTCCCATGTCACTGATTCTATTTGCTCTGGCTATTGAAATATTGGCAGATTCAATTTATAACAATATAAAAATAAAAGGAATAGATGTTTATGAACAATACAATTCTAAAGTAATGCTATTTGCTGATGACATATTACTAACATTATCTAATACAAAAGAGACAGAAGAATTTGATATATTAATTGACAAATTTTACATGACTTTAGGACTCTGTTTCAATAAATCAAAATCAATTTTTTTTTTTAAATAAAAAAAAGAATTGTAGACTAAGGGGAATCACATCATAGGGAAACAAGAATCTACCTTAAAATATCTAGGAATTGAGTTATGCAAGGATAATAATGAATTCATATAAAAAAAACTACAATAATATCATCAATATAATTAAAATCTCTGTGGAAATGGGGAACAAAATAATATTAACATTTGAAGAGCGACTACAGTTAATAAAAATGGTTTTACTACCCAAGATCATGTATATACCTATGGCAATACAACTGTTACCAGAATGGAATATACTTAAAAAAATAAACTCATGCCTAATAAAATTTTTATGGTTTCCCAAAAGAAACAGAATAGCTTTAATACATCATATCAGACCATGGAAGCAGGGAGGATTAAACTTTCCTGATATAGAAACATATATAAAAGCATCAATATCTAAAACAATCTCAGATTGGATAAGTCCAAATTACTCTGAAAATTGGAAATAATTGCTAACTGTAATATCAATAAATGAATTTGATTTACAAAAAAATTAAAATAACAGATAAAAGCAATTTGCCATGGCACATATTATGTATTAGTATACAATATAACATAACTAAGCCCGCTAAAACTCGTATGATTATTACATTGACTCATTTAAGGAAATTATTAATGGAAATATAGATTTAAAAATCTGATTTGATCTTTTAACACCATTTATAGTCACAAATAACTTTCCACATAAAATATATAGAGACATTATTAATTCCTGGGAACAGAAAGGATTTGTTTGTTGGCTCCAATATATTAAATAACTCAAAGTTTAGATATGCAAGTAATAAAAACAACCTACAAAATTCCACAACAGGACAGGCAAACTTTACAGAGTATTCTGTCATATTCACAAGATTTAAGTAGAATAATTAACAATTCTTCATTTAAAGAAAAAAAGAAATTTACAAAATACATATATGAAATCATATATAATGACTTTGACATGGGAAACAGTATTTCAAAATTTTACAAAATATTGATAAACTATAAAACAACTCCCAAAACCTCATATTGGAAATATATAACAAAAGGACACTCAATACAATTAACTGAAGATATTAAAACTATTATCTTATTACTGATAAAATATGCATCCTTTACACAATATTGGAAAGTTTTAATTGGAAATGCATGCACAGAGCATTCATAACCCCAGACAGAATCAGTAAAATTATTTCTTCCATAAAAGGAATATGTTGGAGATGTGAGCAAGTGCACAATGCAGATTGGAACCACATTTTCTTTGATTGTCCCCTGGATTCACGAAGCTCCATGCAAGAATAAGGCTATTCTTGCAAGGAGTGGTTCGTATCCATTTAGAATAGCAGAGTGGCTTGCATATGCATGAAGATGCGCTGCTATCTAAACTAAATGGACATGAACCAGGGGTGAGCACAGGGGGTGTGTGTCAGCAGTGCCTGCACCTGAAACATGCCCCCTTTTCTCTCAAAGTGCCTTAAGGCACTTTCTGACACAGATGATTGCCAAACTATATAATATTAGGGTCTGGCTCTGATATTATATAGTAAATGAGTGTCTGCAGGCACTGAAATGTAAATAGCTAACATTTCAGTGCCCGCGGACACTGAAAAAAATAAAAATAAAAAACACAAATACCTAGAAGGCAGCAGCCTTCAAGTGCACACGGCTAAATATATACACTCTTGCCCTACATGCATGAAAGCATTAGGGCAAGAGGAAAGGAATACAGAATAAAAAATAGTAATAATGCTTTTTTCATGAAATAAATCTGAAGTTTAAGCACCACACAGCTTGTTTGCACTGTGCTTAGCCTGGCTGAAATCCGGAAAATGATAGACAAGTGCTACTGTGATAGAAAACATCATTAAACTGTTATACCATAGTGCTACTGCCATGGTATAGCACGTAGAACATGCTCAGTTCGAATCCCCCCCTGGCAAATTATTTAATAAACTTTTTAGGAATTTGAATCATATTTGTCAATCATATGGTTTACGTATAGCACAGTAGGGGTGGTAATATGTAAAATATAAATGTAAAAAATAATTTATAAATTTAATGAAAAAATAGATTTAAGCAATGCTTTGTGAGTATAAGCATTGCTGACCTGCTTTCAGCTCTGTTAAGCTGGTGTAAGCATTGCTATGCAGATTTGCATGGAACTAAGCAAAGTGCAGCATATTAAAACCGGCCAATCAAGAAAAAGTCTGGGAAAACTGCCCTATTTAAACCACATGGGTGGGAATACAGCCATAACCATTTGGGATTGCACACAGCAGGACCAAAATGTCTGGCGTTGGTGAAGGTGTGTGCTTCTGACCGCAAGTTTGGGGCATCCAGGAGTACAAGGTCATGGTTGGGCTCCTAGTTAAAAACCATGACAGCAGGCTGCTGCAGGGCTAGTACCAGGGCTCACAGTACAAAGTGGAGACCTGGGACCAGCTTGCATAATCTCACCAGTGCCACTGGCATACCGCGGGACTGGTGAGCAGGTACATCATCACCATAATGACCTGAGGTGAAGGAGGGGTGCACTCTTGGACCAGTGAATCCAAGAAGGCCGAGGGCAGGATGTCCCACCTGTCTGTAAGTATGCAGTCTTATGTATCTCTAAGTATGGAAAAAGTTCAACTTGTGACTGTGCAAGTGTGATAAATGTGTGATGTCTCCATATACAGCTGCTGCACAGAGGTACCAGAATGTGGAGGCTCATGCCCAGCGACTGGCCCAGCTGCATTGGCAGTATGGTGAGTACAGAATACCCCCTACTATTAGCAGTAAGAAATCAAAATTATAGTAATGGTAGTACTGCCTGTATATATAATGTTGCTGTAAAAGTCAGGAATAAATGCCTGTGTCAGGCTGCCCGTGTTAGAATGGAGTATTCCCAGCAGCTTATCAGTAGCAAACAAGGTACAATATGCAGGAGAAGAATATTAGAATATGTATGAGTGTGTCTGAGCAAACCTGCCAAGAAAGTGCCATGTCAGGGCTACTGTAACAGTTAGAAATGAAAAGCATTCCCCTGTGCAGATCATGCAGGAATAGTAATTGTGGAGTTCTGAGTTGTACACAGATATGTATGTCAAAACTAATAAAGATGATCCCAAACACTGGTGTGTGTCATCTCACTTGTACCTGATAAATAAAAATTTGTATGTCCTGCAGAATGCATTAACTGAAGTGAACTGATTTAGCACTGCTTGTCTGCATACATTAGAATGGACATGTCAAATAACTGGAAAAAAGCGACAATACATATTCCCATAAGAATATGTTTTACTTGTTGTCTGCCACCATTGTCCTGTGTTAACCTTTCAATTTCAGCTGTTTGTAGTTGTGAATGTACTGAGAAATGCATAAGGCTAACAGGTGCAGGCTTAAATCCTACAAATGTACTCAGGAATCTAAATTGCAGTATGTAGTTGTAAAGCAGTCAAATGTGCAATCCAGCTAATGTGCACATGTTTCACAAACAGTGACACCAATGTCTGTTGTGTATGTATAATTTGTACTGAAAATGGGAAACAAATAATGCAACATGTCATATTAAAAGTACTGTGCACAAAAATATGTACTAGATAGAAATGTTGCAAGCAACACACAACATGTCCGCTGTAGCTCAGTCTGATAAGGACTAGGCCTGTAGTTCAATTTTGCACACACGCCACAGTTTGAATCCGGAGACCGCTACTAACATCTCAGTCTGGTTCTACAGTTGTAAACTGCAATCTGAATAGGAAAAATAATGTACTGCAGCACATACATTTTCCATACAGGGCACACAGGTAAAGAAATCTGAATAGAAATACTAGTATGATGTGTATAACTATGAAAGGTGTACAACTGCTGTGTTGATAAGCCCCAGTCCTACAAATAGATGTAAGCTAGACATCCACACTCTGTAGTCTGGCCCAGAAAAGCCCCTCAAGTGTCACGCTGTCAAAGATAGTTTACCCAGTGGCCGAGAAACCTGCATAGAGAGAATGTCACAGTAGATATATGTGAAAGGCACAACACACACTCCAGGGCCTGCAACTAATATCTGAATCTGAAATATGTGTAGAAACAGCAATGTAATGTGCACACAGTTCATCTGCACAGGCCCGCAGGTAAAGAAATTGGTACAGAAACAGGTCTGATGTGTATAACTAAAATAAGGGTACAAATGCTGTGTTGATATCTACAGTTGTTGGTGTGCTGTAGCAGCCCCATGGCCCAGGTAGAGTGTAAGTGTGATCAGAATGTAGAGTAGTGAATAGTAGTGTACTGACAAATATACTTGATAGCTGTTGTCAATTGAATATGTTCCCGTCCCCCATCACTCAACTGATCCAACCATCACACTGAAACCAACATGGGTATGTTCCTAAACAAACCTCTACTGTTGGGACCGTTGTTCCATTTGATTTATCATTGTTTAAACTGTGTGCATACTAATATTCCCGGTTGAATAATCATCTTATTACTTGCCTGACATACCACTAACCGGCATGCTGTTACAACCCTGAATGCCATTCCATATAAGCATGGGTTCTGTTTGCTATGGCAGTGTTATAATTGCACTGTTTTGGGTAAATAGGAATATCAATGCATGCTATTTACATATATAACAGAAGAGATACATACTTAACAAGGGGACCCTAACAGTAACATTTTCTTACTGACTGACAGCACATATCAGCAGTGCATTTTCTTTAATTTTTCAGTATTTTGCTGCTAAGCATTTGTTTTTCTGAACTTTGGAAGAGAATAGTTTAAGATATTAAAGCAAACCTTATTTTTTGTATTATTCCTTTGAGTAACTTGAATATAAATTCCTCACTGTCTACTTAATTATCTGTGAACAGGTGGAGGAGGGAAAGTTCCTATTGTATCATGTTCTTAAACTCAATGGTTCTTGATTAGTCTGCTGTTTATACTGTTTAACCTTGAGCCACTGTTTAGTCTAAATCTTGGTGTCACCTAATAGCTGTCTACTTGTAATAGACATACACCCAGAATAAATAAATACACATACATGCAGTTAAATAAATCCCTACTTCTAACACTACACTATATCTTACATACATTACCTATCTATTCACATACTAATGTTGTAATATGTTGTGCATGACTAGCCAATATTCATTGTTAATTTCTACACTATAGCACATATGGGAAGGCAGATCCCAGTGGATCTGCCTCTCCCATCACACCTGGCCAAGTCTTCGGGTCCCAACACATCTGGGACCCAAACCCAGACCTCCCTCATCTACTGGTCCTGCACCTCCCTCAAGTGGAACAGCTGCAGGGGATGGGGCTCACCCCCCTGCAAGTGAGCGTGGTCAGGACATTGTCACCTGGGACGAGGTCTGTGGCATGGCATGCAGTGTCCTCAAGATGGAGCTGGATGACTGCCTGTTCCAGGTGGAGGGCAGGCTGTTGCAGCTAAAGGGCCGGTGACCCCTCCAGCCCAGTCCCCAGCACAGACACCTTCTGGGCTGCGAAGGAGTAGTGGTGACTACCATCGGGTAGGGACCTCAGTGCCACTACTGCCATCTAGGGGGGCTCATGAGCCTCAGATTTTCTAACAACCTCCCAGTCAAGGTGTTTACCCTCCCATGTGTCATACACCACCCTCGTCTGCTGTCCTGTCTGTCTTGTCTGTCTGTAAATGCAACCTCCCCTACCAAACATCCCTCACCACACTTACTAATAATCCTTCCTTAACATCCCACTCTCACCTTAACAAAAAAGGGCATCTGTCACACAAAAAAATCAAGTCCCATACATAGCTCTGCATTTCGCACAGAGACATGCAACCAGCACACAATCTAACCCTAAGTATCATCTGTAGTGTATGATGCCCACATACTTCCCTGTGGGGTGTGAGGCTCCAAATTCTAAATTGCCCACTTTGAAAGCAGCTGTTGCTGCCAAAGAAATGCAGAGCTATGGTCCTTTCTTTCACCCATCCTGCACATCCCTACTTGTTTCTCCTCTTGTTTCTCCTGCTTTCCCCAATTTCACCACTTTCCTATCTCCCTTTTTTCTTTTCTTTATTTGAAATTAGCACAGATTTAAGCGGCCGTAAGAGGGCGTAAGTGAAACTAAGCTCACGTAAGTGTTGCTTAGCTCCACACAAACCCACGCATATCTGCTTACAACTGTATGTGTATATATATATATATATATATATATATATATATATATATATATATATATATATATATATGTATATATATATATATATATATATATATATATATATGTATATATATATATATATATATATATATATATATATGTGTATATATATATATATATATATATATATACACATATATATGTAGACACACACACACACACACACACATATATATATATATATATATATATATATATATGTAGATATATATATGCATGTATATATCCAAAGAAATAAATGGTCTGGGCACACTGGAACAGGCTATAAATAATTGAATTTAACTGATAAAACAAACTCAAATACAAGCGCTTTCACCCTGCGTTAATGCTGGGCTTTTTCAAGTAGAATGAAACAGACCATTACAACTATCACAACAATAAATACTTCCATTTAAAAAATGCGCCAAAACTCCTTAAAGAGATACACCTTCTTTCTTAACAAGACTTCCTTTAGTTAAAAACATTTAATAAAAAATCAAACATGGAACATGACTAGAAACACATTACAATTTGTTGTACAATACAATGTATATCCCAACAGTAGGTTTGCTGTAAACATACCCATTGAGTTGTGTGTTCAGATTATTGTTGCAGATATGTTGGTGGGGGAGACAGAAACATGAAATAACAGCTTTCATATCCTTGCAGTATGAGGTCCTCATACCTTTTTTCCTCTTTATATCTTTCAGGCACCATGTCTAGAGAGCATTTGCCAGTCTATTCCCCCAAGGGGAATGAGGTTATAATAAACCACCTGAAGCAGAACTACCGCACCCTGTTTGGCCATACAGCCCATGATCTGCAGGAGAGGACTGCCCTGTGGAATAAGCTCGTCCGCAGCGTAAACAATGTTGGCCTGCATAATCGTAGTTATGAATAGGTCTGACATCATTGCACTGACCTACTCCGCCATGCCCGTCAGCATGCTGCTGAAGTTAGGAGGGACCAGTTAGTCATGGGGGGGATCATGCCATCTAGCCCCCCGACACATGCTGAGTAGCTCCTCGCCAGCCTCGGGGCACCTGCCCGCCAGCAAAGACAAGACCCTGCAGATAGCATTGTGGAGGTGGGTGCTACCCACACAATGGATGAGGAGCATACAGGTAAGGCCCCAGGGCACATCAGTAGACCACTGTTGCTTATCCATCTGCATCTGTAGAGTTTAATTATGCATATGTGAGATAAAATATATATAGTCTGTTGCTGCACTGTAGTAATAAACAGATGTGCATAATCTGTAGTATTGTGGGTTTGTACTGTTCTTCTTTTTTTTCTTCTTCTTTCGGCTTTTCCCAGTTAGGGGTCGCCACAGCACATCACCTGTCTGCTCATGATTGCCAGTGGAGTTTTACAGTGTCGAGTTGCCAGCCCGGCACCCAACCTTCCACAGAAGGCACACACATGCACACACTCACACCTAGGGCCAATTTAGAGTGTCCAATTCATGTATAGCATGTCTTTGTGATGTAGGAGGAAACCGGAGCACCCAGAGGAAACCCACACGACCACAGGGAGGACATGCAGACTCCACACAGAAGGCATCCCAGCTGAGGATGGAACCGGAGAACCTCTTGCTATGAGGCGGCAATGCTAACCGCTGCACCACCATGGCCGCCCCATGGGTATGTACTGTTGATGTACTGAAATGCTGCTCCCACCCTGTACCAATGCCACAGGTGTGGTTACTGACATCACATCTCTCAAATAACTATGTTGGTCCCTCTGGTATACCTCTGGGGCAGCAGCCTGTAGATGGTGAGTATGGTGTTGTTTGCTCAGGTTTGCCAATACACTGGCCATGTTATGGCGATAGCATTTGCCATGCACACATTTAATACACCTACCCATAATGCATGCTGTACATATTCACTTATTGTTGCTGTTAACTGCACTGCATCACAATGGTCACCATGATGGCATATCTAAAAGATATGTAAGAGTCTTGCAATATAACTAACAACCTGTCATTGCAAGATGTGTGCACAGAGATAGACATAATGGTGGGATAAATGGCCTACATTAGGAACATTTCTGAAACATCACCCTTATACAGTGCTACAACAGTGTATATACCACTATTACAACGGCAACTGTTACAGATCTACACAACGGCATATCATAATACCGCATTCCACAACCCTTACAACCTACAATGTGGTCCTAACATGAGCATTGAATGCGTAATATGGAATCCTATGTTAGGACAGCAAATATGGGGAATACATACCTTAACAAACACTGGAAGCATATGTGTGCATACATTCTAAATAACATATTGTGGAAGCAGCTTTTGAGGTACTGACAGCATTCACTCTTCATGAGTATGCACCTTCCAGCAAGTACAGGTCCTCAATGTCACAGTAAGAAATGGTCTGCTGTCCAAGATGTATGCCATCAAATTTGCCCACTCACCTGCAACATAGGCAGCCGTGGCTTGCACACATCTTACAAGCCATGGAATAGATCCTATACCCAATAGGTAGCATACAGGAGTGGGACACGTAATCTTACCTTACCATTGCATATACCATGGCAAACAGTGCAGACAGTCATGTATGTGACAAGGATGTATGGGACAACATTAATGTAGAAAATAAACAGATGGTCATCCAAGACCGATGATGACACATGTTGCAAACTGGTGATGCAGGCTTCCTAGTAACATGCCACAGCACTGAGGGAGTTGCAGGAATGTCTAGCAAGTACTGGCTGTGCAGTACCTGTGCCAACAATTGCCTGGACTCTGCATAAGTATGGCCCATGGGTTAGGGTAATCAGATGGGACAGTTGTTCTACAGGAAACATCACCCAGGGCTCTCTACAGGTAGCATAGGCATAACATCAAAAGTCCCCCATAGGCATGTGTTTCAATATGTAATGGTGTACCAAGACCAAATTCAAAACCTACAGGCAGTATCAATTAAGATACATGTGCTGCACAAACAACACCTCACACCACCTCAGGCCCACCATCCCCATCTGTACATTGCTGGTGCACCTGTATGTTTGCCATTCATTAGCAGGGACTAGGCCAGTACACATGGTGTTCTGAATTTGGGACACTGCAAAATGACATTCATGTGTAGCCCATATTTGTCAAGCATCTGCAAAAAGGCTGAGGATGGGGAGGGGTGTCATCCTGAAACACAACAGTGAACTGAAGCAGACAACCAAAGCTCACTAAGAATGGTTGTATCTGCACACAGTCAAGGTCATGAATTGTGGCAGACATAACCCTGACTCCACAGCAATAGTGAAGGCACTGTGTGACCTCCAAGGGCTGTGCACATGAGCTGACCTTGCAATCTTGCAGAGTTGGGGGACATTTGTAGGGCAGAGTGACTAAATAGTGGGAAGTGCTGATGGCCCATGGTAGTATACCCCTTCCAGGAATAGTGACTGGTGTAGTACAATTAACAGTTGGTGCAACAAACCATCATGTTAAGGGTGTGTGCACTTATGCACCCACAGACTGTATGCATCTCAATCAGCATCTGCACAACTAACACATTTGTTTGATACTGCATTTGATAGCACAGGTCATATGTCACATATCAGATTCATGTAATGTTAACATATGCAGTATTTTGGCCCCATGGCATATCAGGGAAGAGGGTGCCATGTCAATAAGGATGTGTACACTCCTCATAGCCACAGCAAGGTTTGAAGGTTGTCAGTGTGATTGTATTTTATTGATCATATATGCACCGCTGATGATGAGATCTGCAAATCAGACATCAGGCATTCACTATTGACATCTGTCCACATATCATCCCAGGTATGTGTCGGACAAACACATAGGTGCTGTGAGCAGCAGAGCAAATATAACTGACACACATATACACATTCAGCAATGGCGTGTACACATGTGAGGTATGGTGCACAGTACATACCAGGGTGATGAACAGGTGCACAGCAATACTGTGTACATGGGTGCAGTGTGTTCCAGGGAAAGAGGCAACTCCTAATAACACAACCCATGCACCACAGAGATGTATAATGTTGGTAACAGGGTTTGAATATAGCTGCAGGGCATGCTGAGTGCATTATGTCATGCATGTTGACAGATGAGTAACGAGAGGTCTATGTGTAATATCTTTGTGCAACCTCACCTGTAAGTGTGTGTGTGTGTGTGTGTGTGTGTGTGTGTGTGTGTGTGTGTGTGTGTGTGTGTGTGTGTGTGTGTGCAGGTAAGCAATGATGTACAGGTCTTAAAGTGCATTTCTTGTTTTCCCCTCAGAGGTGGCAAGGTGGGTCAGGGTCCCTCCTGCAGGGAAACTGATCTTAGTGTCCATACAGACACTGACAATGATGATAGGTGTGTTCAGGGACAGGCAGGGTTGTCAGGGGCTGAAGCTGCACCATCCTTTGACATCCCACTGTTATCCACCCCATCCTTGCACACAGTCACATTGCCTATACATACCCCATCACCAGTAGCCATAGATGAGGGACAGTTGGTGGGTGGTGGCATGGGACAGAACATTGTGGTGTCTATGGTATGTGTGTCTGGACACAGCATCCATAGCCGGATGACCGGCGAGGTACCACACAGGCAGATGTACTGGGGTGCTCATAGGAGGGCTGCTGGTCATCATGGCCCTGGCAGAAGTGCCACATCTGGTGTCACTAGACGCATGTTTCAGGCCATCATGGAGGCACAGGCATGTATGGAATGGTATACCAGACAGGGTCTGAGGCTGCAGAGGGCTACTCATTCTGCTTTTATTGACAACATTCGTGATCTTGCAGGTGCCCATAGTTATTTTGCAGAGGTCCTTGATAGATGGTTGGGTAAGATGGTGGGAATCCTCAACTGTGGAATGTCTGTGCATGAGCATATGGTGGGAGTACTGCGACAGCCACATGAATGTAGGCCAGGAACACCAACAGGTGGAGGTCAACTTAGATGAGCAAGAAGTCAGGGCCACTTCCATAGTGGCAGTACCAGCCCCAGCACTGCAAGGTGGAATGACTTTCCACAGGATGATACCTGTGAAATGTCAGCATTTGCCAGTAAGTTCTTAGACAGATGGCCTCCTGGGACATGTATAATCTGCAAAGTGAAGTAGATCACTTCACATACACAAACACTCTTACTTGGCAACACTGTGACTAGAACACCTCCTAGGTACGTAGTGCTACTAATGTGTGTGGCCTTAATTGCACACACCACACAGCTTTTAGGATGAGGTGTGTTCCAGGTTACATATTAACTGACGAACATCACCAGGCCTTGTACAGTATGGTAATGGGGAATGTACTGGTTGTTTATGAACAATACATAATGTGACATAATGTCATATACACATTGACAAACACATAACAGTCATACACACATCTGAGAGACCTGGGTATATCAGTGCTAATCACCTTGTCACCGTGCCCATTATGTTACAGATAAGTTGCACACAGCACATGCATCATTGGACTGGATAGTGTAATCATTTACCTGTATAGTTGATAGTGACAGTGGTCCCCATACAGTGGACCTTGGGACATGTACTGGCAGTACCATGGTGTAAAGACAGTATACCCAGCACCCACACCCCACATTGGATATTGTACTGACTGAAACCCATGATAATACTCTAACATACCCACCATCAAACATTGACCAGGACTGCAATACAACCCCTTGTCTATCTCAAGAGTGCTACTACAGGGACATGCATCTAATGTACATGCCACAGGGATAGAAGCGTGATGCTTTGTCATGGCTCTCCTACGGTCAGCAACATCACTATCCTTTATACTGTGTGGCAAGGTGATTTGTATTAGGAGAATGTGGCCTCAGAATGCTGTATCATACAAATATACACAATTGCACACATAAACATACTTGCCAGAACTCAGATGGTAAACCATGCCTATCTACACATTTGTACAACAATGTTGTTCTGGTACTGCAAGCTCCAGGTAGCCCATGGGGTGAAGAGTGTAACAAGGTACATGTAATGTCCATTACACAACAGCCATATCTAACTATGGCAATGAGGGGTGTGGTGGATGTGAAGGGTCTCAGGGTATTATCAACTAAAGGTTTTCAAACACACAGACACTGTTATTCTCAGTAATGCACACTGACACATTTGTCAGTACTGGGGTCCATAGGTGCAGGTATACATAGGTGTGTACCAGGCTATTGTCCATGGAGAGATGGGAAAAGTAGGGGATGTGGGTACAGTGATATCATGCCACCTGCCATTTGCCAGCAGGCCATCTATCAACTGATGCCACGAGAGTGATCCTCAGGGTGAGAGTTAAATGCAACATCCAATCATCTGGTTGCATCTTGCAGAGGGCCAGTGAGGCCTCCAATTGACATGTATGCAACATGTATTACATAACAGTGTCTTTCTTCGAGACCTGTACCCAAGCATGTTCTGTTGACTGTGGTAGTGTAGTTGGGGTATCCATGGCATGTGGTGCGTACAGGGTGGGGATTCCTAGCTGTGCCATTCATAACACAGCTGGGCAGACATGTCAGTGTCACTCAAGCATAGATTGCCTGTAAGCAGCCAGGATGGATACCTGCCATCTGCACATCTGTACAGAGGACAGACAGACATCAGCTAGTAAACTAGTTATGCATTAAGATGAATGTGTTGACAGACACCTGACATGGATAGGTATGCCATTACTACATGACAGCAGCCCTCAATGACATGTCCTATACACACAGTACTCTACAGTTAATATCCACATGTGAGATCAATATCCAGTAGGAAATACTTAATGAGACAAAGCTCGCACAACAAGAACACGACAGTGAGGACTCAGAGTCCATCTTTGCATGCAGTGGTGTTTGGTTCCAGTACTACAATCTGTAATCTATTCTTACTTGGGAAAGCACTGTCAATAGTAGTAATGTAATGATACACTACATGCCAGTGTGACTGCATATAACTTGGGATACTACCCATGTATGTAACACATTCAAATGGAAAAGAGTGTTGTACAAAAAAACAAAAAAAATATCTTTGTTTTCCCACCTCTCCTTGACTAGTTTAGACCAGTATACAGGCTTTGCTGTATTCTGGGCTGTGGTGTAGTTCCTGTGTTGTCCATTGCCTTACTTGGATAGAAGGAAGTTTCTTTGCTCACCAGTGGGAGTGGGGAGCCTTGAGCAGCCTATCTGTCCCTGAAGGAGTGACCTCAGCACAAGAGCTTGTAGTAATTGGTTGTTTTGGACCATTTCTAGCTCTTTTGAAGTTCCCTGTTTAAAATCCACCTCTGAGCGTTTTTTTCTGGCTGTACTACTCAGCAACAGCTCCTCGTGGTCCTGCAGAGTGGTCCTAGCAGCAGAGAACTGAGAAAAGCGACTACTTTCCTGATTTAAGTATTTTTTGCTGTTTTTTACCTGAAATAAATTCTCTTGCTTACCTTGAACAAGCTTAAACTGTTTTTTTAACTGTTTGTTGCATTATATATTATCTGCACTTAAAGTTTCATTTAGTCGAAAATTGGTCAAAAGTTGTTTGTTTGTTAAATTTAACTGTTGAGGCTGCCCACTAAAGTGTGTTAGCCTGTGTAACTGATTTATTACTGTTTCCTGCTTTTCTGTGTGCTTTCTATCTCAAAAACAAAAAAAAAAAAAATCCTTGTTTTTCCGCCTCTCCTCGACTAGTTTAGACCAGTATACAGGCTTTGCTGTATTCTGGGCTGTGGTGTACTTCCTGTGTTGTCCATTGCCTTACTTGGATAGAAGGAAGTTTTTTTTGCTCACCAGTGGGAGTGGGGAGCCTTGAGCAGCCTATCTGTCCCTGAAGGAGTGACCTCATCACAAGAGCATGTAGTAATTGGTTGTTTTGGACCATTTCTAGCTCTTTTGAAGTTCCCTGTTTAAAATCTGCCAGTTAAACAAGGCTAACGCTTTTTCTGCCAAGTCTGCTCTTCAAATTTTCCCTTAAGAAAGCTCTACTCTTATAATAATCAGTCTAATCACTTTATTATAAGCCTAGCACTTGCTCTCAAAACCTCTCTTCTAAGTAAGCACTCACTAACTAAAGTAAGCACTACATCCACCCACCTTCCCTGTGAGTACCCACTTCCCTTAAAGGCACAGCACTCCCTTATAATATTCTAGCATGTCGAGTGGTAGATTACTAGCATTCTCTCCAGTTCAGCTGGTTAATCTGGGAATCTTGAGACAATGCTACAATTGTCTCATGTACACAGACAACCCTCTCCTCCTCCCAACAAACACAAATACATGTTAGAGATGCAACTATATAGCCAAACTGGAGGCTGAACTCTCTCAACTCAGGACTGGCAAGACCAGACAGGAGGAGAAGGTAACCACACACACACCAAACCCAGTCCCACATAGACCTACCACAACTGCAAACCAAACACATAATAACACAAAGACATGCTCGGAGGCTCTAACAAAAAATTTACCAAAACATCAGAGGCTCCCAAAGCAGACACCCAAAAATCCACCACCTCAAAACATAACACATGCAACACATACTTCAATAAATCAGTGTGTCAAACAATCACAGCCCTTAAGGCCAAACACCATGCCTGATACACTAATAATAGGTGACTCTATAGTCAGACACACTGATGTTACGCTTACCAGGCTGAACAAGGAGAGGGTAATGGTGATCTGCTTATCGGGAGCTAGGATCTGCCACATAACACACGCACTCAGGTCACTCCAAAGCAAGTACAAATTTGACTCCGTCATTGTCCATGCCAGTGTGAATGACCTGAGATGTACCTCCCTGGACTACATGAAAAGAGACATACAGGAGCTCTCTGATTATGTAGCCCAGGCTGGTATGACCCTGACCCTGAGCAGCAACTTGCCCTTACCAAGAATGAAGCCACAATACAAAGACAAGATGATCAGCTTTAATAATTGGCTCAAATACTGGTGTCATTCTAGGGGGATCCAATGTCTGTCTGCTTGGGATGACATGCTGGACAAGCCACGCTGCTTCGCAAGGGACAGCTTGCATCTGTCACCACTGGGCTTCTGGATATTGGCTAAGGCTCTTGCCTCCCCCATAGTGCCTTTTTTAGGCAAGGCTCAAAAGACAAACCCACCTCCTTAGAAAACAAAAATGGAAAAAAATTAAGGGTAATGCTGCTCAACGCCAGAAGTCTAAATCTCAAGATGCAGGCTCTCGAAGCACTCCTCAGTATGGAGAACATCGATGTCTGTGCAGTAACTGAAACCTGGTTCAAGGCTCCTGAGAGCACCCCAGTGCTACCAGGCTATAGCTTGTATCATGCTTTTCGGCCCCAAAACACGGGCCAAACCAAAAAGGGAGGGGGAGTGTCCATATTCATCAAGGACACCCACACCTCCAAGTTAGTGGCAACACATGAAGCATCAGAGACCATTCAGGTGCAACTAACCATAGGCAAAACTGCTATATAACTGGTAGCATGTTACAGACCACCCTCCCAATCTCAGGAACCCCACTCAGCCTTCCTGAAGACATTGGAGGATATGAATGTCTCACCAAACACCATCATATTGGGAGACTTCAACTACCCTAACATAGACTGGGTGCATTATTCTAGCCCAAACACCCTAGCCCAAAGGTTCCTGGAATTCATAAATTCAAATGCAATGGAACAGCTAGTCACCTCTCCCACAAGGGGAGATAATATACTAGACCTGATCATCACAAACATGGGGACAAAGTGCTCCACACCAGAAGTATACCCCTCACTTGTGAGATCTGACCACAAACTAATCACCCTGGATATACATATCCCACCTCCACCCCCAACACAAAAGACTACAGTAAAAAACTTCTCAAAAGCCGACTTTACACTTCTTAAAACTGAGATGGTATCCTTTAAGCCCACTGGGCCAGTGGAAACCACATGCAGAATCCTTCACAAATGCTTTCTACGGACATCTCCAAGAATGCATGGATCATGCAATCCCAAATAAAACCAAGACCCTCTCCACCAAGGACAGGCGTCCTGTCTGGTGGACCCCAGCCATAAACAAATTGTATAACAAAAGAAGGAAACTACTGCACGACAGAGCAAAATCCCATAAAGAGAAGGCATCTCTGATCAGCACTAGTAGAAAGCTACGTTCTCTCATAAAACATCCAAGGCCAACTTTATGAAAAATCGCTATGGACACTAAAGATAACCACAAGGCCTTCTTCAGCTATGTTAGAAACCTGGGCGGAAACCCTCAGATATGTTCAGAGTTAGTTTGCAATGACAAAAAATACACTTAACCCACAGATATTGCCAACATTCTGGCAGACAGGTTCAGTGCAAATTTCTCCCTCCTCACCCCCAAAAGAAGAAATACTTATCCCAGCTGAATGTAACCTCCCTGTCATCTCAGATGTCCAGGTGAGAACCACCCTCAGCAAAGCTAAAAACACAGCATCAATGGGACCTGACGGTATCCTGGGTTGCGGAACTCCAAGAGGAGCTAAACCCGCACATAAAAATGCTATTTAACCTTAGCCTTACTACAGGATATGTATCTGAACACTGGCGTACAGCAACAGTAGTCCCACTCCACAAAGGAGGCACCTCTACAGACCCTGGTAACTACCGCCCCATAAGCTTAACCAGCCTGGTCTGCAAAGCTATGGAAAGAATCATTATGGTACTCATAAACAGAGACATTGGGGACTTACAGACACTTGATCCCACCCAGTTCGGCTTTGTAAAGGGCAGATCCTGCCTTTTGAACCTAGTTGACTTTTTTGAAACAGTCACTAGAGCCATTGACGAGGGCAAAGCAATCCATACAGCCTACCAGGACTTGGCTAAAGCTTTCGACACAATACCCCACTCTGGCTTCATAGACAAGCTCAACAGCTTAAATGTAAATCCATATGTCACAAGATGGGTGGCAAACTGGCTAAAGGATAGAACCCATAAAGTCAAAATCGCTGGAGCCATGTCAGACTCAAAGCCAGTCACAAGTGGTGTCCCACAGGGCTCTGTCCTGGGATCCCTCTTGTTCAGAATTTATTTCTCAGATGTGAAAGCAAACATGGGAGGGTTGTGGCTGACAAAGTTCGCAGATGACTGCAAACTAGGCGCCATAGTCGATACACCAGCTGACACATACATCCTACAGAAAGGCCTCACTGAAACTGACAACTGGTGCCGGAGTCATGGCCTTAAACTAAATGCCAAAAAATGTATAGTCATCCCCTTTGGGAAAAACAAAGTACCCACAAATTATCACATAGACAGTAACCCACTGAGTACGGAAAAAGTAATCAGAGACCTGGGGACCAAAGTCGATAGTGACCTCTCATTTGACACCCACACTGCCAAAGTGGTTAGAAAGACTTTCTACCTTGCCCACCTTATCATGAAGGGATTCACATCCAGATCAAAGGAAGTCATTGTACCCCTATACTCCTCCCTTATCAGGCCCATGATTGAGTACAATGCCCCATTTGGTATGTACCTCACCCGGCACTTGCAACAGCTAGAGAGACCCCAAAAGTACCTCACCAAGAGGAACAAGGGTCTCCAACATATGTCATATGCTGCCAGACTAAAGAAACTCCAGCTCTATTCAGTAGCATACCGCCTGCTCAGAGGTGATCTGTGCCTGATGTACAAGGCCATGTCCAATCAGGAATTGATGGACATGCTCCACCTCAAAAAATCCAAATCCATCAGAACCACGAGAGCTAAAGATTTAAACCTCAGCACAAATATGAATATGGCATGCTGGAGGGACAGATTCATAACTCAGAGGCTTCCCATACTCTGGAACAGAATCCCAGTTCATGTTAGGCAGAGCCCCTCACTGACTCTCTTCAAGAGAAATCTTGACGAGTGGATGGGAGATCGTAGGTTTACCCTAGGGGTCATCCCTGTGTCACTACTAGACAGAGGCACAGTAAACTAATTCTATTATGTAAGGGGTTCTTCACTGTGTCACTACTAGACAGAGGCACAGTATTCTAAATCTATACTGTACACTTTTGTACCATTACATGGGGTGGCGAAAGCCACATCACTATGGCTAGGCTTATAAATGCCCCAGGACAGATAGCCTAGTACCAAACTACGAAACTATGAAACTATATATACTCAGGTGTCCCAAACAGTAGACTCAAACCCCTTGCTACTGTAATGACAGCACATGGACACATATTATGTACATGGAATTAAAAATAACTTATTAAAAATTTCATTACCCTGCTATTTTATCAGACTGGATTGTGATCACTGGTTGGGGCTGAGCCAAACTTAGCAGGTTTCAGCATTGCCAAAATGTAAATTCTAAGCAGATTCGCGCAGTGGTAAGAGAAGCTAAGCACCTTTTCGTTTAACCGTATGTTGACACCGCTTACCATCACGCAAACCCATGCAAACCCACTTACAGCTGCTCAAAACTGGCTTAACCACTCTGTATCCAGCAGCCCTTGTTCTGCCCAGCAACAAAATAAACAGACTTTGCAAGTCTTGAGCCCAAGACCCTGCACACTATATTCAGAGCAGTTAACCACTAAGCCATCACAGCTATGAAGACATTTGTTGTTTTTTCCAATATATCTGTCAGTACACATACAGAATAGTGGTGAACAAGTGCTCTGACTTCTACATTTGTGTATTACTTGTTAGTGATATTAGTGTTGATTCAAGTATGTTGTATCTAAATATACACATATCAGATAAATATGGCGTGATACATCTTGGAAGGTAAATGCAAAAGTCATGTTTTCACATAAGGATATGTATAAATATATATATATATATATATATATATATATATATATATATATATATATATATATATATGTGTGTGTGTGTGTGTGTGTGTGTGTGAATATATGTATACATGTACATACACATATATATTTATATATGTATTGCTATACTTCTGTTTACTGTGTTATATATATATATGAACATATATAGATATATCTGTATATATGTATATATATATATATATCTAGTTATATGTATATATATATATATATATATATATATATATATATATATATATATATATATATATATATATATATATATATATAAACAAAAACAAAAACACAGCAACATTCACAGAGGCTCTCAATAAAAACCTGCCCAAGCAACAGAGCCCTCCAAAGCAGAAACACAAGAAACCTCCACCCCCCAACACAACCCAAATGACACACATAGCCCACACACTCAGTGTGCCACTCAACCACAGCCCATAAGGCATAACAATGTACCCAGTACTCTAGTCATAGGTGACTAAATAGTCAGGCACACTGATGTTTCACTCAGCAGGCTAAACACAGATCAAGTTACTGTCAGCTGCCTGTCAGGTGCCAGGATCCACCACAAAATGCAAGCACTCAGGTCGCTCCACAACAAGTACAAATATGACTCTGCCATTATCCATGTTGGTGTGAATGACCTAAGACGTACCTCCCTGGACTACATGAAAAGAGACATGGAGGAGCTCTCCGATCTTGTAGCCCAGGCAGGTATGACCCTAGCCCTGATAAGCATCCTGCCATCACCCAGAATTATACCACAGTACAAGGACAAAATGATTGACTTCAATAATTGGCTAAGCTTCTGGTGTCATTCTAAGGGGATCCCATATCTGTCTGCCTGGGATGACATGATCGACAGACCACGATGCTTTGTCAGAGATGGCCTGCACCTGTAGCCCTTGGTATTCCGGATACTGGCTAAGGCTCTTGCCACCCCATAGTGCCTTTTTTAGGCAAGGTTCAAATGACAAATTCACCACCATAACAGGTACAAGCAAGCAAAATCTGAGGGTATTGCTACTCAATGCTAGAAGTCTAAACCTCAAAATGCACTCACTCGAGCCACTCCTTAAAATGGAGAACATCAACATCTGTGCAGTGTCAGAGACCTGGTTCAAGGCTCCAGAGAGCACCTCTGCATTACCAGGCTATAATTCATACCACACCTTTCGGCCACCTAACCTGGACCGAAACACTAAAGGCGGAGGTGTGTCCATATTCGTTAAGGATATCCACACCTCCAGGCTAGTTGCTCAGCATAATGCATCTGAGATTATCCAAGTGCAACTAACTCTGGGCAAGACTGCAATTCAAATTATAACTTACTACAGATTCCCTACTATGCCCCAGGATTCCCATTCCTCATTTTTTGATACACTTGGAAAATATTAGGGTACAACCCAACACCCTAATAATGGGCAATTTCAACTACCCCACCATTAACTGGGAAAACTACTCATGTTCCAACTCTTTTGCTCAACATTTTCTGGAATTCATACATTCCAAAGCCTTGGATCAACTTATCCGCACCCCCACCAGGGGCAGCAATATCCTAGACCTGGTCATTACCAATGTGAGTGACTGGTGTTCCACACCAAAGGTCAAATCCTCGTTGTTCAGATCCGACCACAAGCTAATCACTCTAGACATCCACATCCCTCCCCCACCCCTCACTAGGGAAACTACCATAAAACAAATTTCCAAAGCCAACTTCATGCTTCTTAAGACAGAAGTGGCAAACTTCACAACTCCCATGCAGATGGACAATAGAGGTATGACTGCTGAATCCTACACAAATACACTTTATAAGTACTTACACGAGTGCATCGACCGTGCTATCCCTAACAGAACCTAGATGCTATTCTCTAAAAAAATGAAGCCAATCTGGTGGCCCGCTGCTATAAACAAGCTCTACAACAGAAGAAGGAAGCTGTTGCAAAAAAGAGTAAAATCCAATGATTGGAGGAACTCTCTGTTCAGCCTCATTAAGAAAATGAGATCCCTCATCAAATCCTCCAAAGTTAGTTACGAAAACAAAATTGCCACTGATTCTAAAGACAACCACAAAGCATTATATAGTCAAGCATCTCAATGGCAACACTCAGATCTGCTCTGAGTTACAGCACAATGGCACTAAATATACAGAACCAACTGATATTGCCAATATCCTGGCGGATAGGTTCAGTGCTAACTCTACCCCTCTCTCACCCCCTAAAGGACCCATCTCTATAACGGAAGAATGCAAAGTTCCTGTAATCACAGCTGCACAAGTAAAAAACACACTCTCCAAAGCCAAGAACACAGCATCCATGGGACCTGACAACATCTCAGGCTGCATTCTACATGGAATACAGAATGAACTGGCACCCCACCTAAGTACCATGTTTAATCATAGCCTCACCTTAGGCTTTTTGCCCACTGAATGGTGCACAGCAACGGTTATCACACTCCACAATGGGGGAGCCACCACGGACCCTGGCAATTACAGCCCCATTAGCCTGACGAGCCTGATCTGCAAGGCCATGAAATGTATCATCATGGAACTTATAAACAAAGACATTGGTAATCTCCAAACTCTGGACCCTACCCAGTTCGGGTTTGGAAAAGCAGATCATGTCTCCTAAGCTTGATAGACTTCTTTGAAACAGTCACCAAAGCTGTAGACAAGGGTAAGGTGGTTCACACAGCCTAGCTAGATATCGCTAAGGCTATTAACACCATCCCCTACTCTGGAATTATAGATAAACTCACTAAACTAGGTATAAATTCCTATGTCACAAGATGGGTTGCCAACTGGCTCACTGCCACACTGTAAAAGTAGCAGACTCCAACTCCGACTTCAGACCAGTGACAAGTGGAGTACCACAGGGTTCAGTCCTGGGTCCTCTCCTGTTTGGTATCTACTTCTCTGAAGTACAGGCTAACACAGAAGGTCTTTGACTAACAAAGTTGACAGATGTCTGCAAACTAGTATCCATAATCGAAACTCCTAACAATGTGGACACCCTACAAAAGGGCGTCACTGAGACAGATGCCTGGTGTCAAAGCCAAGGCCTCAAGCTCAATGCCAAAAAGTGCATTGTCATCACCTTTAGGAAAAACTCTGTACTCATGAACTACAATATAGGTGGTAGTCTACTTAACACCAAAAGTGTGATAAGAGACCTTGGGACACAGGTGGACAGTAGTCTGTCCTTTGATAATCACATCACCACAGTAGTCAGGAAATCCTTCTACATGGCACACCTCATCACCAAAGGATTCTCATCCAGGAAAAAAGAAGTCATTGTTCCCCTCTACTCGTCACTCATTATACCCCTTATAGAGTACAACGCACCTTTTTGTATGTACCTCACAAGACATCCACAGCTAGAAAGGTCACAGAAATACCTCACAAAGATGATTACCAGCCTCAACCAGATGCTCTACGCAGACCGTCTCAAAAAACTTCAGCTTTACTCCATCACATATCGTCTATTCAGAGGTGATCTCTGCCTAACATACAAAGCTATGTCAAACCCAGAGCTGCTGGACATGCTCCACTTAAAGAAATCCCAATCCCTCCGAGTTACACGCTCTAGGGTCCTAAATCTGGTCACCACAATAAACAGAACATGCTGGAGGGATAGATTCCTGTCCCAGAGACTCCCCATACTATGGAACAAACTACCTATCTATATCAAACAAAGCTCCTCATTAGTACTCTTCAAGAAAAATCTTGATAATTGGATGGGAAATAGGAAATTCACCATGGGGATCACTTCTGTGGCTCTGCTCGACAGTGGCACAGGAAAATAACTTTTTTGGATGGTGAAAGCCAGAGTCCCTTTTTGGCTAGGCTTATATAGGACCTAGGGCCAATAGCTTAGTACCTACCTATGAACCTATGAACTTATACACACACACACACACAGACACACACACACACACACACACACACACATATATGTATATATATATATATATATATATATATATATATATATATATATATATGTATATATATATATATATATATATATATATATATATATATATATATATATATATATATAGGGGTCTACTTCATATGATCAACAGTTCATATGATTAACAAACATTTCAGAGAGACCAAAACACAGAAAGCAAAAAACACCAACTCATATGATTGAAACTCATAACACTGACAAATGAAAGTCAGAGCATTATGCCCTTTCCCCACTGCAGAGCAAACCTGGAGTTAGAATATATAGTTAGGGGGGTGTCAGGGGCAGTGCCCTTCACATACATCATGACTTTTAAACATACACATGGATACTTCTCACAGAAATTACAATATTTATCTAAATAATGTAGGGGGCTTCACCCCCTACATCCCCCAATGGCTGTGCCCACCACCCCTCTAACTATTTATTCTAACTCCAGGATCGAGCTACAGTGGGGAAAGGGCATAATGCTTTGACTTTCATGGGTCAGTGTTATGACGTTTGATCATATGAGTTGTCGGTGTTTTGAGCTTTCAGTGTTTTGGCCTCTCTCAAAAGTTTGTCGATCATACGAGCTGTCGAAATATATATATATATATATATATATATATATATATATATATATATATAGATATATATATATAATGTGTGTGTGTATATATATATATATATATATATATATATATATATATATATATATATATATATATATATATATATATATATACATATATGGCAAATAAAAGTGGCAAACACAGCTATAAAGCAGGATAGGCAAAATCAACAAGAAAAGCAGTCAGATAATGAATAAATCCACAGTAGTTTAATAAGGTTAGCACTTTCACAAAAACATTTGCTTCATCAGACCTCACTAAAGGACATGACATCTTATCATTTTATACCTACTTAAATTCAAATAAGCCAATCAAATACTAAATCAGCAACTACTAAATTAAACCATACTACCATCATATCAAACTAATACAAATATGTAAAACATTTCAAAACATCACAATAACAAAATAAATAAAAATAAAAGTAAAATTATTTCCTAAGTCTCCGATCCCTTAGTCTGGCCATAATGGCAATGTGGTCATTAAGTCCATTGCCTAAATGGTTCCTAAGCTTAATGATCCACCTGAGCTTTTTGTTTTCTGTTCGATTGGAAATATTCCTTAATCATTCGCCCTCAGGGATAAGTTCCAAAACAGTAAACATAAATCTATGTGACTCATCTAACTCTATAGTGTGTTTAGCTATAAGCACTGTATGTGTACCCTCTCCGATAGCAGTACAAATTATCTCTAATGCACTCACGTAACCTCCTGTTGGTTTTACCAACATAAAATGAGCCGCAACAAATAGACCTGGCTAGATATGTAACATTTTTGCTATTACAGTTGACTTTACACTTAAACTTATATAACTGTCCCGTATCTGGATGCTTAAGCTCTAGCCCATCATAGATGTGTTCACAAAATTACAACAACCACATCTAGTTGTTCTTTCTTCTGAAACCAGCATCTCCCCATAAGAATCCATTTTTGGATAGCAGAGCCTCCGTTTAAGATTCCTCATGTTCTTATATGTGACAAAGGGTTTATTGCCAACTATCTCTGTGATCTGTCTATCAGTACTGAGTATCTTCCAATTCTTTGGCTTATTTAAATTTAAGTAGGTATAAAAGGATATGTCCTTTAGTGAGGTCTGATGAAGCAAATGTTTTTGTGAAAGTGCTAACCTTATTAAACTACTGTCGATTTATTCACTATCTGACTATGTTTCTTGTTGATTTTGCCTGTCCTTCTTTATAACTGTGTTTGCCACTTTTATTTGCCATTTACTCATTAATTCAGCAGTGTTTACCTTGGTGGTGTTTCGTTTGATATTTGGTATATATGCATATATGTATAACATATATCCATAACATGTAGTTGAGTCATACCTCAGCACCAGTAGTCACAACCTCTTAGTGCAAGGGGATGTCATGTAAGTATTGCAGGTATAAATGTAGACTTTTGCTACTATAACAGAGGTTGTCTTAACAGAAATGTTGTGTGGGAAGTCACATCTGATATTGAGATGTACTCCATGAGTTACTGACAGACATCATAAGATCATTATAGTACAGTACCATACAAATCACAGTAATGATCCTATGGAATACAGCAGAACTATGACCAATAAATGTGGACAGTCTGACACACTCTGGTCAGTTCAGAGGTATACACAGCACCCCTTAGTTCAAGATGTGTGGACCAAGCCTGACAAAGTGGATGTTTACAGCCATGTAAATGGGGATATCACAAAACTACTGGAATAGATAAGCTCACACATTTTATGCATTCACACACTCCTGTCTATCCTGACACATAATAACTCAAGGAGCAGAGGTCACAAGCCCACATAGTACCCACTAGTTAGTGACATACATCTGTACAGCATCCCACTGCTTTGTCAGAAATACACAACAGTTATGGTGGCCCAGCAGCAGTACATCTGACAAATATCTGGGCATAACATCAGACTGGGTAAATACATTGAGCTGCTAGGCATGTCACAGAGCACTGTGCAAACTACAGGCAGACTGCCACAACATTGACCTACATTTCTTATGGGGGGATGATTTTGTGGGTGAGAGATCACGTATAGGTTTGCAACAGATACTTGTAAGGTGGATGATATCTGCAGGACTGCTAAAGTCAGGCTCTGAGATGTGTGTACTGGCTAAAAAACAGGAAAAAAAACTTTGAGTATATACAAACACAGTTAGCCCTTCTCCAATGTATATTTTTAGGTAGGATGACATCAGCAGGTTGCTAGTAAGGGGCAATGAAGAAGGTAGTGACTGTGAATGGCCTCAAAGCAAAATTAGTCTACACACACACAACACAGAATTCCTCAAAAGCATTGATTCCTACAGCACAAACACACACACAGAGTTTCACAGTTGTCATGTCTGGGATTATTGATCTCTGCACACACACACACACACACACACACACACACACACACACACACACACACACACACACACACACACACACACACACACACACACACAGAATTTCATAGTTTGCCTTGGTTGTGGATTCCCCTGCCCTAACTAACTAGTAACCACAATATACGCAGTTATAGCACATGCCATAGAGTTTATATGGCTAATCCTTATCCAAAGGTGTATTTCAAAGTGAATGACATCAGCAGCCTTACTAAGGTAGGGCAATGGGAGGTGTAGTGACTGTGAATGGCCTCAAAAGCATTAATCCCTGCACACACAGAGTTTCACAGTTGCCATGTCTGGGATTAGAACTTCTACCTAACTAGTACATCACACTACAGCATTACGCAGTTATAGCATGTGCCATGGAGCTTATAGTGCTAAACCTTATCCAATGTGTATTTCAAGGTGAATGACATCAGCAGCCTTGCTAAAGTAAGGCAATGGGAGATGTAGTGAATGTGAATGGCCTAAAAAGAATTGATCCCTACACACACAGAATTTCATAGTTGCCATGTTGGGGATTAGAACTCCTACCTAACTAGTACATCACATTATAGCATTACACAGTTATAGCACATGCCATGGAGTTTATATGGCTAATCCTTATTCAAAGTTGTATTTCAAGGTGAATGATATCAGCAGCCTTGCTAAAGTAGGGCAATAGGAGGTGTAGTGACTGTGAATAGCCTCAAAAGCATTGATCCCTACACACACAGAGTATCACAGTTGCAATGTCTGGGATTATAACTCCTACCTAACTAGTACATCACACTACAGCATTACGCGATTATAGCACTTGCCCCAGAGCTTATAGTGCTAAACCTTATCCAAAGGTGTATTTTAAGGTGAGTTACATCAGCAGCCTTGCTCTTGTAGGGCAATGGAAAGTGTAGTATCTATGAATGGCCTCAAAATCATTAATCCCTACAACCACACACAGAGTTTCATAGTTGCCATGTCTGGGATTAGAGCTCTTCCCTAAATAACACATCACACTATATCCAGTTATTGTACATGCCACAGGGCTTACAGGGCTGAATCCTGTCCAAGGAGGTATTTCAAGGTGAGTGACATCAGCAGCCTTGCTAAAGTAGGGCAATGGATGGTGTAGTGACTGTGAATATCCTCAAAAGCATTGATCCCTACATACACAAACACACATAGTTTCACAGCTGCCATGTTTGGTATTAGAGCTCCTACCTAACTAGTACATCACACTATAGCATTACACAGTTATTGCATGTGCCACAGAGCTTATAGGGATGACTCTTCTCCAAATGGGTATTTCAAGGTGACTGACATCAGCAGGCTAGCTAAACTAGGGCAATGGGGAGTGCAGTGTGTGTGAATGGGCCATAAACCATTCCTCTGGAAACACGCACAACACTTAGTCACACACAACTTTACATTTGACAAGACTGTGTATACAACTGCTAGGTGAATAATGACTTGTACTGTCATGTTATACAGTTATCACAAGCACCACAGACACTATAGTGCTAAGGGCTACCAGAAGCAAATGTCTACAGTGATAGACACTGGTACATCATGTGATATTGGCCAATTGGATGTGTGGTGGGTGGGATAGGCCTCATGATGGTAAGCTCTTTGTCACTGTCTGTCTCACTCTTCCCCACATCTATGTTTGTGATTGACATATTATAGTGTATTGTTCTTGGATATATGTATTTATTCCTATCCGATGTGTGCGCAAAGCATGACTCGTGTGCAATGTGGAGTGAGTGCACAGACATCTGCGACTGACAGATATGTATAGTCCACTGTTATTGTCAGACATTGGCTTCGTTTCTCTAAGTGTGGGAGCATGCCTAGTATGACCTTCTGTATTAAATGTGACTCCATTCCAGGTAGGTTGTACTCCAGTGCAGGCATTTGTGTTCTACACCTACAGTTAGCAACCTGCTTCTGCAGGATATCTGTAGATAGGTAGACAATATGGGGTCACAATGGGCAAAGGGTAGTGGGATACTGTAACTAATTGTGTCTGTGCTGCTTCTGCTACATGGTTTTGGTGTTAGCAGAGATATTCAGACATATGCACTGTTTTACACTATGATGTATTATGTCATCAACTACTGACAGATATACGTATCCCTGGGGAATACAAGATGAATGAAGCTGTGCCCAGTATTGTGGTCTGCAGCCTGCATATTCTTGCACAATCATGCCATTTTGGAGGGGGAGCTGCAGACACTTGCTGATGGGTCTATGCAAATGGGCCAGCACCTTGATACTGTGGTGGCTGAGCATCCCATGCTTGTATGTCTATCGATGTGACAGAATGGCCATATCCTGCTGTGGGCATACCTCTCAGCTGTACAGATTCACACAGGTTACCCAGAGGCAGGGCTCATTTATCTGGTCATTACCCCTTCACATTGTGGTTTACAAGCAGGTTTGTAGCCACCCATTCTTGTGTTTGCAGGCAGGGATAGTATGGGCACACATCAGAGTTTCAGACTTCACACACTCCATGGCGTCCATGCTTCTACCCCTCCGGTATTCTATCCTCTTCCTAAAATTATGCAAGCGATATCTGATAAGAACACCTATAGTTATCACTTCATCCCAGCAGTATTTACGGGTTGGTCCAGGGATATGACCTGTGAGGAACCTGTGGCTGATGGTGGGGTGAGCTGAGTGCATGTGTGCTATGGAAGCTACTTGCAGCTGACTCACAGATATATGTGGGGCATTCCCCTTATGCTGGCTTGTGCAAGGACATCAGTGGTTTCTCAGTACTTCATAACTGTGCCTTTTGTGGTCTGCCAGTGTTTGGCCAGACTACATTAGTATTCCATACTACACAGACAACTAATGCGCTGCTAACCCGTATGTACAATTCCAAAGGTGTGTCCATTTGACAGTAACATTTTCTACACTCTCTGTCTAGAGTACTTCCACCTGTGTACTGTGTGTATGTCTGGGCCCACATTCATGCCATGTCCATCTTTCAGATGGTGACAGATATTACATCCGAACAATTAGTATGGATTACTGCTTGATTGGGTCTAACTGGGATGCATTGTGTTTGGCACTGCAGTTGTTAGAACTTGGCCCTGTCATCAACAGTACTGGCCACTGGCCACCGGCGCACAATACTCCATGCCTACATGCTGACCACTTTCACACAATATACAACACACAACAACCAAACACACAAAGCCCTGCATATTGTACATGTACAACAATCTAACCTGCTAATTTGGCCAGCTCTGGTAATCTGTGCTCCACTGTTATTATACCCACACGTACATGTTACTACATTTCTATATATTATTGTGGGGGGGGGCACACCTGACAACCGTAAACATTTGCTATGACTGTACTGGTATTTCAGGAAATATGTTGGCTTCCATTTCATTCTGTATTCTGACCTATCATGCAGACTCAAGGCATATCAGTGTAGTACAGATCTTAGGTTTTATTGACCTACATTTCAGTTTCAGACCTTACCCTTCAGAACTAACATCCCACTGCCTGACCTGTTGTAGTCTTTCTGTGTAGGTCTGGAGGAGGACTGTTCTCCATTGCCATCAATCAGAGGCCTTAGCACAGCCTTTCTTTGTGGTCATCTACACCTGTCCTGCTGGCTGAGACTGTTGTTGCATATGTGAGCCTTACTGACATGCATGTGTTTGTCCTGTGGACACACATTTGGCCCACCACATGTCATGCAGTGGAATTTGTCACCTTGTCTAGTACTGCCGACTCTATTGACACCAGTATTTGTTATGGATTTCATACTGCCCATATAAGTGTCTACTATCTGCTGCCTTCCCATTCAGCCACCCAATTCCCTTGCATGCTCACATCTGTACCATAGATACAAGTAGCAAAACATACTACTCCATTCAGCAATTGATAGTGAGAGTCACTTACCTTGTGGCTGTGCCTTTATTGAGGATGGTGCTGGAGGGCTGACTATGTCAGATGCACATAGTACACTCCCTATACATGGTTAAGCATAGGTAGTGTCATGTTTGGCTTCCCTTTTACTGTATGTGCTAGTCAGAGAGGTGACATTCCCTGAGTTCCTACCATGTCGGTGTATGTACTATGTGTTGCCTCTTTGCTAAAGCCTGGGCATACTGGGCACACCTCCTTCTGCTTACCTGCAGCTCAGGTTGTTCCTCCTCCGAGTCACTCTGTGCCTCTGCTGACCTTGGCAATGCTGGGGGGTTGTGTGGCCCTGCCCCATGCTGTTCCTGCTGCAGCAGCTGTTTCTGCAGGATCATATTGTTTAGCATGGCACATACAATGACAATTTGAGTTCATGTAGCTGGAGAGTACTGCAAGGCTCCACCAGATATGTCCAGGCACGGGAACCATGACTTGAGCATCCCAAACACATGCTCCATTATGATTGTGGTTTGTGCATGTGCCTCATTATGGAGTTCTTGTTCTGGTGTGTGTGCATTTCTGATGGGTGTCATCAGCCATGGCTCCAGTGTGTAACCAGCATCCCCTACTAGGTCGCCATATGGGATGTCCCCATTGGCAAATCTCTGGTACAGTTGCATCATATGCCAAGTGTGGGAGTCATGATAGCTTCCAGGGCTGATAGTGCACACACATTCATTATAAAGCCCTGGGCATTGTACAAGACCTGGCAGTTGATGGAGGGGAAGCCCTTGTGGTTTATGTAGACCCTACACCACTCACCAGGTGGTGATTTGATGTGTATGTCCATGCAGTCTATAGTGGCCACTACCTCAGGGTATTCTGCTATTTGGTGGAAAAGATGCATATTGCTGGTTAACGCCTCATGGGTGTTGTGGAAATATATGTGCTCACTGGCATTTGCTGACATGGCATCCAGGAACTGGTGGAGTACCCTGGATGCTGATGCCTGTGAGATCCCCATGATTTCCCCAGTTGGCCTTTGGAAGGTACCTGTGGCTAGTATTTCTAAGCCTACACATACCTTGGTTTCCACTGGGATGGGTTCCACTGTGTTGGCTCTGTGTGTGAGGCGTGGCCGGCACAGCTCAACAATTTGCTGTAGGAAGTCCCTGTTCACCCTATAGCACTCCAGTATCTCCAGCTCATGTAGCTCCTGGTAGGTCACCCTTGGTTTGTAAACTCTTCTTCTTCTCCTCACTGCGGATGGGTCATCATCATTCTCATCCTCACCACCCTCAGCCTCTTCCACATATTGATTTATAAGAGTGAAAGCAGCCCCTATCATTTTGTTGCTTTTGTTAGGTAAAATTTCCCTATTTGTGTACACCGGTGGTGTAGAACTTGTTTGCATAGTTTATAGTAGTGTGCTGGGCTGGGCTGGGATGTTGCCTGTGTAATTGGCTGGTTCTAATACATTTCACCTACCAGCTATGCTAGTTCTCCTTGATTACCTTCCTACTGCTGTTTTCCCTTCCCATTGCCTTCCTGTTTAAGCCCCGAGGTGCACCGTGCAAACCCAGTGCTCAGATGTGAATGGAGCTGCTATTTCCTGGTTATTTATTTATTTTTGTTTGTTTTGTTTAAAACCTGGTGCATGGCACACACACCCATTTAAGCAATGTAAATACTGCTAGGCAGCTTTAGCTAAGGGCAAACACAGGCCACAGAGCTCCAATAAGCTTACAGCATGCATGACACACCCTCTTATGATGTCATCTAGCTCTTAGCCTTACACCATGGTATTACTGCACCTACACGGTTGGGTGCAAGCTAGCACTGAGGTGAAATCTGTGATTCAGTATCATTGCCCTCATTTGCATAGGACTGACTGCTAATGCATGGTTACAAAACCGACACTCAGCCTTCCCCCTTAGCAACCACTATTCCATGGTCTAGTTGTGTTATGCATGCAACTGACTATTATGGCAAAATTATGATTTTGGTTTAAAATCTTATTTCCAGCTTTTTTATTATTTTCGGGCCAATCCCATTTGGCACTGCTGCCCTGGTTTTTGTGCTAGTATACAGCTCATCAAGCTCCTGCCTGGTGCCCTGCAGAGTTCTACAGCAGCAGAGAGACAAAAGATAGACTTTGGAGTGATTAAGTATCATTTTTCTGCATTTTCTTGCTGCCTTTAGCTAATTTCGTCTAAAACGCAGATTTCCTAGAGTTTCTGTGATTTAAAAAGCTTGTTTCACCTATATATTGTACTTATTTTACTGCCTGCACTTTAACAAAGTAATTTTTGTGTTTAAATTACCTGTTTAACTGTTGTAGGCTACACACTCAAGTGTGATAGCCATTTCTGTGCATTTAAAGTACTTTTTTGATTGTATCTGCTTTATTTTCTGAAAAAAACAAAAAAACAAAAAAATATATACTTGTTTTCCCACCTTTCTAAGCTAGTTTAGTCCAGTTTTCAGATTAGTGCTGAATTCGGGGCTGTGTTACAAGTTTCTGTGTTTGCCCATACCTTACTTGGATAGAAGGAAGTTTTTCTGTTCACTGTGAGAGAGGCAGCTTTGAACAGCCTATCTGTCCCTGGAGGAGTGGTTTCAGCCCAGTAATTAGTAGTTTATTGGCCATTTTGGGATAATTTTTATCTCTTTCATTTCCCTGCTATAAATCCCGCATTTGCGTGGTTTTGCACGCCGGTTAGCTAGGGTTTAATTATTCCCGGCTCCACAAAGTCTACTCTTCAATTTTTTCTGTGGAACTAGACACATTTTCAACTTAAGCACTCAAATCATTCACTTCTCATCCCTGCACTTGCCCAAAACTCATAGCAAGCACTAATAAACCTTAGCACTAGACCACCCCATACTGTAGAGAAGGACAAGGCTCTCTATTCCACCTTACCAGCCAATCAGTAAAGCAGTTCACTGTACCTATCCAGGCATGTCCAAAGGGCAGTTTCAGATGTACCCTCCAGTCCAACTGGTGAGTCTTGGCATTTTGAGGCAATGCCTCATGTACACAGACAACCCTCTCCTCCTTCCACCAAACACTAATACATGCGAGAGATGCAATTATACAGCCAAACTGGAGGCTAAGCTCTCTCAACCCAAGACTGGACCAGGCAGTCAAGAGGAGTAGGAAATTACTTGCATCCCACCACCAGTCTCACATAGACCTATGAAACCAGCACTGACAAAAAACACACATAAATGCACAAAAGCATATTTGGAGGCTCTAAATAAAAATCTGCAAAAACAACAGAGACCTTCAAAGCAGACATCCAAGCAACCTCCACCCCCCAACACAAACCATGAAACACATACTTCACAAAACCAGTGTGCCACACAATCACAGCCCTTAAGGCAAAATAACATACCCAACACATTAGTAATAGGTGACACTATAGTCAGGCACACTGACGTCCCACTCACTAGGCTGAACAAGGAGGAGGTTACTGTTAATTGTCTGTCATGTGCCAGGATCCGCCACATAACACAAACACTCAGGTCACTCCAAAACAAGTACAAATATGACTCTGTCATTGTCCATGTTGGTGTGAATGACCAGAGCCGTATCTCCGTGGACTACATGAAAAGAGACATGGAGGAGCTCTCTGATCACGTAGCCCAGGCTGGTATGACCCTGACCCTGAGTAGCATCCTGCCCTCACCAAGAACGATACCACGGTATAGAGAAAAAATTATCAATTACAACAATTGGCTAAGCTTCTGGTGTCATTCAAAGGGGATCCAGTGTCTGTCAGCCTGGGATCACATGCTCGACAAGTCACACTGCTTTGCTAGAGATGGCTTGCACCTGTCATCTTTAGGCTTTTGAATAATGGCCAAGGCTCTTGCCACCCCCATAGTGCCTTTTTTAGGCAAGGCTCAAAAGACAAACCCACCATCGTAAATAGCACGAGTAACAAAAAACTGAGGGTAATGTTGCTCATTGCCAGAAATCTAAACCTTAAAATGCATGCACTCGAGGTACTCCTCAGTATGGAGAAAATTGATATATGTGCAGTAACAGAAACCTGGTTTAAGGCTCCAGAGAGCACCCCAGCACTACCAGGCTACAACTCATACCATACATTTTGGCCACAAAACCTGGACCGAAATACAAAAGGTGGGGGAGTATCCATATTCATCAAGGATGCCCACACCTCCAGGTTAGTGGCACAGCATGATGCTTCAGAGATCATCCACGTGCAACTAACAATGGGCAAAACTGTTATTCAAATTATAGCTTGCTGCAGATCACCCACCATGCCCCAGGACACCCACTCCACATTCCTGAAATCACTGGGAAACATAAAGGTCCTGCCAAGCACCCTGATATTGGGTGATTTTAATTATCCAAACATTAACAGGGAGAACTACTCAAGTATGAACTCTGTGGCCCAACATTTCCTAGAATTTATAAACTCAAACACCCTGGTTCAACTGGTTAGCACCCACAGCAGAGGTGACAACATATTGGACCTGGTCATCACCAACATGGGAGACTGGTGTTCCACACTGGAAGTCAACCCCTCACTGGTTAGATCTGACCATAAACTAATCACTCTGGATATCCACATTTCGCCACCACCCCCGGTCAAAGAAACCACTGTGAAAAACTTTTCAAAAGATAACTTCACATTACTTAAGACCAAGGTGGGAAGTTTCAAAGCCCCCATGCTAAAGGATAATGCTGTACAAGCTGCAAAATCCTTTACTAATGCACTCTGCAGGCACCTACAAGAATGCATGGATTGTGCTATCCCAAACAAAACCAAGACTCACTTCTCCAAGAAAAGGAAACCAGTCTGGTGCACCCCTGCCATAAACAAGCTATACAATAGAAGGAGGAAATTAGTACAGAAAAGAGTAGAATCCCAAGAAGGGAAGACATCCCTGATCAGAATCAGCAAGAAACTACATTCTCTCATAAAATCATCCAAGGCTAGCTTCAAAAGAAAAATTGCTATGGACTCCAAAGATAACCACAAGGCATTCTTTAGCTATGTCAAGAATCTAAGTGGCAATTCTCAGATCTGCTCGGAGTTAGTGCAGAATGGCACAAAATAAACTGAAAATGACCAATATAGCCAACATCCTGGCAGACAGGTTCAGTGCAAACTTCACCCCCTCTCACCCCCAAAATGGCCCATAATTATACCAGAAGAATGTAGTGCCCATGAAATCACAGACACTCAGGTTAAAACAGCCCTTTCCAAAGCCAAAAACACAGCATCAGTGGGACCGGACAGTGTCCCAGGCTGCATCCTACATGAGCTCAAAGATGAACTAACCCCTCACCTAAACACACTGTTTAAACTCAGACTCTCCACAGGCTACATGTTTACAGAGTGGTGCACAGCAATGGTTATTCCACTCCACAAAGGTAGAGCCACAACAGACCCCGGGAACTATCGCCCTATAAGCCTGACTAGCTTGGTCTGCAAAGCTATGGATCTCATTAACAGAGACTTTGGAAACCTCCAAACACTGGACCCAACCCAGCTCGGCTTTGTTAAGAGTAAATCATGCCTCCTAAACCTGGTGGACTTCTTTGAGACAGATTCCAAGGCTATGGATGAGGGAAAGGTGGTCCACACAGCCTACCTTGACCTCACAAAGGCCTTCAACACTATTCCCCACTCAGGTATTATAAGCAAGCTCACCAGCCTGAACATAAATCCCTACATCATGAAAAAGGTTGCCAACTGGCTCATGGACAGAACCCACATGGTAAGAGTTGCAGGAGCTAGGTCTGACTCTAAACCTGTTACAAGTGGCATTCCCTAGGGCTCAGTCCTAGGACCCCTCCTGTTCGGAATATACTTCACAGAGGTACAGGCAAGCACAGGAGGACTATGGCTCACCAAGATCGCAGATGACTGCAAACTAGGGGATATAATTGACTCTCCAGCTGACACAGACATCCTCCAAAAGGGTCTCACTGAGACAGATACCTGGTGTCAAAACTATGGTCTCAAGCTAAATGTCTAAAAGTGCATAGTCATCCCCTTTGGAAAAAACAAAGTACCCACAGACTACCACATAGGTGGTAGCCCCCTACATACAGAAGACATAATAAGGGATCTGGGGACCCAAGTAGATAGTAACCTCTCCTTTGATAAGCACATTGACAAAGTGGTTAGAAAATCCTTCTATGTGGCACACCTAATCACATAAGGGTTTGCATCCAGATCGAAAGAGGTCATTGGGCCCCTCTACACATCACTCATCAGACCCATCACAGAGTACAATGCCCCATTTGGGATGTACCTTACAAGACACCTGCAACAATTGGAAAGACCACAGAATTCCTCACCAAGAGGATCACTGGCCTCAAGCAGATGCCCTATACAGCTCGACTGAAGAAACTCCAGCTGTACTTGGTTGCATACCGCCTACTCAGAGGTGATCACAGCCTGACATACAAGGCCATGTCCAACCCAGAATTGATGGACATGGTCCACCTAAAGAAAACCATATCCCCTCAAGCCACACACTCCAGGGATCTAAACCTCACCACAACAATAAATAGGACATGCTGGAGGGATATATTCCTATCCCAGAGACTTCCCATGCTCTGGAACAAGATTCCAATCTACATTAGGCAGAGCTCCTCACTAATCCTATTCAAGAAAAACCTTGATGAGCGGATGGGAAACAGAAAGTTTACCCAAGGGACCACTTCAATGGCTCTGCTGGACAGAGGCACAAGGAACTAATCTAAGGTGGCGGCGAAAGCCAACACATTCAGCTAGGCTTATAAATGCCTTCGGGCAGATAGCTTAGTACCTACCTATGAACCTATGAACCTAAGAATTTATCCAAAGCCATTTATCAACAACCCTTGGGAAAAGTCTTATCATTGATTGACACTATACAATAATTGATCAGACACTCTGATAATGGATTGGACATACTTATAAAGTAACTGTATAAATTAAGATCTGTTATAGTGTCAGGCTAATATAAACAGTGTACATAGTTATTTAAGATGTTATGTGTAAATACTATGGAATTCATTCAAATGTATTTGAAAAATAAAACATTTTTGAGAGATTAGCTCTTTGGTTAAACTGAAAGAATTTATCAATATTTGCTTAACATATATACCAGCCCATATTTTTTTCATCTTCTTAGGTAAAAAACAAACTTTTATCATTGATTCTTATAGTGTAAGAAAGATTAAGCAATTTAAATATCTTACCTTTGAAATAATTAAATGACAGGAAAGAGAAAACAGGGACAGCAGAGAAGATTAAAGTTGACATATGGAATTCACATGGGAAGGCATTAGAACATGTAATAGCTTACAAATAAATAGAGATTTTTAAGAGTTGTATTAATAAACTTTCCTTTAGTGGTTGGGCTTTTGAGTAATTTTAGTAGTTCATTTGAAGAAATGGAAACTAATGCCAGAGTTAACCTTAGTTCATAGAAGTGGCATGTATAAGCCGGTGATACTGGTGGATTGTAATGGCAGACGTTTGAATGGCCTTTTATGGTTGAAATGTTCTGAATTGGGCAGCTTTGTCATTATTGGTTCATATGTTGTGTTTTATTGCTTATTGGCATATACTTCCTTCAGGCTACCCAAGAAATAATGTAGCTGGAGACTCTGACACATCAGTGAAGCAGAATGAGAAAGACAACATCAGATTTATTAATAATGTACTTAGCATGACTTGGTGCCGCTGTTGTCCTCTTCTCATTCTGCTTCACCTTCCCACCCAACCATCCCCATCCAAAGCAGTTTTCCTTCTAGAGGATCTGGAATAGCCATTGTTGGTCACTGAGTCAAGGTTGAGCTCTTTGTTGCCTTTCTTGCTATATCTTATTCATAAGGGCCAGCAAAACTTGATCTGAGGAGGTTGGGCTGGGGTGGAGGATTGGGGGTAGGGGAGGAGCTTGAGCCTGGAAGCTTAAGTCTGTAGGATGCGGCCGAGTCAGATCAGAGGATCAGATTTGAGACCCATCAGTGAAGCAGAAAGAGAAGAGGACAACACAGATGCCAAGTTATGGTAAGTACATATCTAAAAATTATGCAGCACCTATTATTCTGGCATAATTATTTTAAACTGGTTAAAAGGTGTATATACATGCACACACACGCGCACACACACACACACACACACACACACACACACACACACACACACACACACACACACACACACACACACACACACACACACACACACACACACACACACACACACACACACACACACACACACACACACACACACACACACACACATATATATAAATAAAATGTATATGTGTGAGTATATGTTTTTTGTATGTTTTATCAATATCTATATATACTTATATATTTATAAATAGATATAGATATAGATACACAGTGGTGTGGTATGAGGGGGAGAAGCCGCAGCTGTTCTTCATTTCTCAGAATGCCCATGGTTTTGTTTTGTGTTTTTAGTCTATTCCTCAAAAAAAATTGTGGTTTTCTGGAAAATAGTTCAGAGCTGTATTTGGGTTTCAGACTTCACCATCTTTTTTCCTTATTTTATAATGGGTTGAGATGTCACACCAACTGATATCACTCCTCCTAATTCTTTGCTACTCTCTTACCGCCATTGGCAGTCATGTCCAACTGTCACAGGTTTTCTTTCAAGCATTCCATCCATCTCTTAGCAGGGCAACTGTGTCTCTTCTTGCATTCTTCCTGTTCTTCTCAAATCGGCCTTATAAAATTGCTTTCTGCTTTCCCGCGCATGTGCCTTAACCATTGTAATCTGTTCTCATTTACCTTCTCTTTAACTGGGAGAACTCAATTCCCTCATTACTTCATCTGTCCAACAGAGTACATCCTACTGTCTGCCTCAGAGACTTAATTTCCATGAGCTCAGGTTTGTAGCTTCAGAACATGCATACTAATACAAAACCTGTATTTCTAGTATACAAGAGCAGTATTTAAAATATGTCCCTGGCTTTAGGCTTTTGTCTCTCATTATTTTTTGACTCACTTCCTGATTCTTGTGCTAAGTGGTTGAGAGCTATGTTTGGAGTCACCACATTTGAGAAGGTGAAAGAGAGATTGCTTTCAAAAGGAAGGACAGAAGTGGAAGAAAGTGGCATGGATGGATACGGATGACAAATGGAAAAGAATATAGAAAATGACTTCACAATAATATCCTGGTGCTGCATGTGTCTGCGTGTGTTTCTACAATAATGAAGACAGTAACAGGGTCAGTGCCATATATTTCATTACTAAGACTAGTTATCTTTAAAGGGTATAAGTTACTACTATAATGGTAAAAAGACTGACAGACATTTAGAAAGGAAAAGCTAAAATGGGTTATTGCAAAGCTAGAAGAGTAATCGGAATGAAAGTTGAGATTAGATACAAGGGAGGGAAAGTGAGGTAATAGAAAAATGCACACACCACTCACTTCCTTGGACCCTGTTTTGATGAAACTTTCGTACACCCACAAAACACACAGCATCAGAACTACTACATCAAAAGACTTAAACTTTGCTTGCAACATAAATAGGACATGTTGGAGTGACAGATATGTTTCAGTGCAATGCCATTCTCTGGAAAAGGCTGCCTATCCATATGCGAGTCCATCCCTAACTCTGTTTAAATGTAAACTTGACCAGTGGATGCAAAATCAAAAAGTCACCTTGGATTTGGCCCCCAGAAACATAACCTTGATCAATGGATGGGAAATCAGAAATTCACCTCAGGTCTGGCTCCCATGGCTCTGAGAGACAGAGGCAGACAGTAATGCACAAACTAACATTATCCCCCATATCCTCTAGAAACTTCCTAACTAACATACCCCCTCCTAATAAGTACCGATGATACATGGGATTGCATTACACAGATAGGCTTATAAAGGCCCTGGTAGTCATTAGCCTAATATGTACCTATGAACCTATGTTCAAGGTATGGTAAGATGGTGAGGTCTCCAAGCAAATGCACATAAGCAAACATAAAATAGAGACAAAGACTGACAGGGGAGGATCAGGCACACTTTACAGTGAGGAGATAGTAGAATTATACATACCCTGACAAAGGGAAGATGGTTATAATGTGAAGAATTGGACAACAAGTAGGGGAAGGATGTGACACATACAAAAGGTGAACACCCAGATAGAAAACAGGGTAGGGGTGCCAGTTTATATTACACTGACTGAGCACATCCCTGTATAAGTCCAGTCAGCTCCTTGAACATCTTTACCACTGGACCCTGCCTGAGGTGTTAAAGGTAAGAGCAAAGAGCAATGTGATTCTCTCAGTAAGAGGAGTCCTTCTAGGGGGCTGGTGCAGGCTTACTGACACTAGTCAGTGACCTACCTTGTACTAGTTATTATGTCAGGAAAATGGAGAGAATGCTTAAAAAGTGGATATATGAACATACGTATGATTTCAAACATGGTGTACAAGCAAATGATCTTTTTAGGTATACACATAACCTGTACACAATACAATTTTTGTGTGTGTTTGATCAAATTCCCAAGAGTCAAAGGGGTGGAACTTAAAGAACTGATATGGCAATTAAAACTGGATGCAGAAACATCCCCGGGACTGAATTACAAAGTTTCTATTTCCCGTGTTCTTAAAACACAGGCAGCCAAATACTAGTATTTTTAAATGATACCTCAAGATGTTTATATGTTTGTGTTTACAAGCTTATTAACAATCAAAATTTATTTTAATTATTTTTACTGTCATTTTAAGTTTGATTGTTTAATTATTTGTAGTTTGTGGATGGAGAGGAAGAGTCACATATATTTACTGAATTACTTAAATTCACTGAGTTGTGGTGTAAATTAGTTCTGATGAAGTCTTATATGTGACAACAAAAGCTTTTAGCTATTTTCTTCTTTTAATACATTTTGTGGATATTATGCTTCATCCTTGCCCTGTTGTTATTTGCAGTCCAAACTTGGAGTTATTAGTTTGTGTCTTGACTGTGTGCTGCATTATTGTGGGGATTTGACCTCCCATACCAGCTCAACCAACTCCTTGCAGGTGACATACTGCACACCCCTGGCTATGCTACTGAATGGAACAATAGTTCTCTCCTCCAATGACTGACCATCAGGTCTCCTGATACCCCCCACCATACTGGGACAGCCTTGGAGCCACATGGACTGAATGAAAGTCTGAGACCTGTGGAAGGCTAGAGACTAGGGTTGTGCTATTGGCACAGCTTTGGCAGATGATGTAGAAAATGCCAACATAAAAGGCGAGAAGTAAAACAACAAAGGAAAAAAAAGTGAAAAAAGTTAGTTACAAAAGGAGGGAAAGAAAGAGAGAACAAATACAGATATCACACACACATAAGTCAAATAATCAATTATAAAATAATTATAATATGCAATGTCTAATTATTACACAATGGCAAACTAGTGCCAGCATTAATAATGCTATATCTGTATTATAAGATGCATGGTCAGGACACCAATGACATGACTAGCATTGCCTTTTGAATGTATGCAGGTATGCTGTGGAACATGTGGTAAAATGTGTAGCATAGTGCCTACAAAGGTACAATATCTTTGTGAAGTACTGTATCTGTGGTGCCATTCAAGCAACCTAATACATATAATTTTATTTATTTATTTATTTATTTTATTTATTAACATTTTTTGACCGGGAAAGCCCACTGGGTTAAAGTAACCCATTTTCAGTGGAGGCCTGGGGAGAAAAGCTCCACAAACAATTACAGTTATGACAAAAATAGTACAGAGGTTACATATGTTTAGGAAAAATTAACTTTTGAAAATTACAATTTTAACAATATTAGTAAGCAAAAGGTTTTGTGCGTAACAGGACAATTTTAGCTGTTTTGAGTTAACAAAAATTGGACATTGTACAGTAAGATCGAGAATTGTTCAAATAAATGCAGAGAACATATTATAGTAGATGTCTAGTATATACTTGAGTTTAGCTGAGCTTTGACTACCATTCAGTATGTGGTTTGTCATATGATATCTTATTTTTCTAAGTATGAGAAAACACATTTAAGGTGGTTTGTTGGTATTACAGGTGCAGTAAGGGTTATCTATCTAGATAGTGGCTTTTTAGTGCTGATTTAAATTTTTTCCAAGCATTCCATTTGGGTTATGTGGGCGGGTAGGGAATTCCAAAGTTTAGCTATGCAATGGGAGTATAGGCTTTGCCCATCTCTTTTGTTAAGTTTGGTTACATTTAAAAGCATTTTGTTGGAGGATCTGAGGGTTCTTGTTGGAGTATATGTATGAAGGATGGAGCAGAGTGCAGGGCAGAAGTCGTGTTTGACAATAAGTTTATGCGCTAGAGTTATATTTGTAGAATATAATTATTTATGAGTTTGTAATATGTGAAGTATTAGTGAATCTTATGACAAGGTTTTTACATTTGCCATGCGTCTTTGAATCTTTGTTTAATGAGCTTGCTGCATCATATTTAAAACGATCGCTGATTGGTTGTTTGTAAATGTAGAACATTTTAAAAGTGAAGTTCTATTTTTTGTTAATGTTTTTTATTGGTCTGAAGAAGTCTCCATGTATTGTGTGGGAGACGAAAAGAGCTTTACCTGAATAAACCTATTGCTGCGAGCCTGAACCACTGATCTTCTTTGTTTTTCAAGTTTGTTTGTTTTTTACGTTCAGCAGTGTATGCGCTAGAGTTAGTTGGGTATAGTTGAGATAGTAGGAAAAGTCAAGCAAGTTCAATTCCGAGAGGGTCTGGCAATGGTGGCAACAGTTGGGCTTACCTGAGCTGAATTTGACTATTTTATAATAGCAGGATTGCAGTTTATTGCTCAGTGATGAGTTAAGGTTAGTAAAAATGGTGCTGCCATATAGTAGGGAATGGATGAGTAGTGTAGTTGCCACTTTGATTTTGGTGTCATTGTCTAGATAACGTTTGTGAAGGTAAAGCTATCCTAGTTTGAAATTAGTTTTCTTTATTGTGCACAGAATATGTGGTTCGAAGGTGAGCTTATCATTGATATCTATACCTAATAATTTTGCTTTATTTACAGTTTCAATTTTGGTATTATTTAGAGAGAAGATCCTGAATTGTATATCTGGTTGTTTTGTGGATAAAAGCAATAGTTTGGTCTTTTTGGGGTTTAGCAGCAATTGTGCATTACTAAGCCAGACTTCTATAGTTGAGAATGCCTTTTGAGTGGTTGTCAGGAGATTTGAGAAGTTATTGGCAGTGGAGATGATTGTAGAATCATTTGCATTTTGGATGAGGCTACTTTGTTGAAAGACTTTGTGTGGGTTGTTGATGAAGGTATTGAAGAGTAGGGGCCCTAGTATTGATCCTTGTGGGACTACAATATTATTTACCTGATATTTGGATTGTTGGCTGTGCCATCTGACTGATTGTTCCCTATTATTTAGATGAGGAAAACCAAGTGAGAGATGTGGGGGAGCAGCCTAGACTACATAGTTGGTTTATAAGTTTAGAGTAGGATACAGAATTGAAGGCTTTCGATAAGATTACTGAGGTAGGTTGGCCTCTGTCAGTGGTTTTATTGACAGTATCCATAAAAGATAGTAGGGTTGTGATAGTGCTGTGGTTAGGTCAGAAACCATGTTGGGTAGGGGCAAAAAGATTATTGGTAGACAGGTATTTAAGAAACTTGATCTGTGCACATTTTTCTAGTATTTTTGATAATGGTAAGAGTATAGAGATTGGACAGTAATTTGATAGGTCATAGGAGTTTCCACCTTTATGAAGTAGAGTAATGATGGATTTTTCTTCCATAGGTGGGGGACATAACATTCAGAGATAGAATGATTTATAAGAATGCTAATAGGGTATGTCATTCCTTTTGCTGCAAGTTGTAGAAATTCAGGGGGTAGATTGTCAGTGGACAGAGAGCAAGGTTTCAGCCTGGATAGGAGTTTGAGTATAAGAGAAGTGGGTACTGGCTGAATAGCAAAGGAGGGAATTGAATGTGTAGAACTTGTATGAAGAGGGGAGGCTGTTGTTGTCTAGTGTGGGATAATTTGTGTTGAAGGGGTTAAGGTTTATTGGTGTGTCTAGCTTTTGGATGGTAGTAAAGAAATGGGTATTGAATTCATGGGCAATTTGTTGTGGATTTTTTTCAGTTGAAGGGGAAGGATTTTGTAAGGTGCCAGGATTAAGTAGAGTGGAGACAGATTTCCAAAATGTTTTTGGGGTTATTGTATAGGGAGGATAGCTGAGAAGAAAAGTATTTTTTTTATCTTGTTTGACTAGCTTTTCTGCCTTATTTCTAAGTTGCTTAAATTCAAGTTAATTTTGTTTTGTTTTTTTTCTCCATTGTTTCCAGGCTTGGTCTCTTTGAAGGAGGCTTTGTCTGGTCATTTTTGTTAACCATGGGGCATGGTTAATTTTTACTCTTTTGGTTCTGATGGGTGCTAGACTATTGAGGGTATCCAGAAAAATGTTACTAAAATAGTAAATGGAAGTGTTTGTAAAAGGGTCCAGTTGTGAGCTTTTAAAATGCTTATAAATGTGTTTTCATTAAAGTGGGTGAGATTTCTGGAAGTTTTATAAGAGCGTGTTTTAATTATTTGAGAGTGCGTTTCATGGATGTATGCAGAAAGATGGTCACATATATGTTAGGTAGTATACCCAAGTATACCTAAGTCTGAGTAATTTTGAGGGTGGGATACTAGTAGCCAGTCTGAGGTTGATTCTGAAGGAGTGGACAGACCATGGGTAGGGGTTGTGATAAGCTGTGCAAAGCTATGTAGATTTGTGCTATTGGTTGGTGAGTTTGTAGTTAGAGCTTGCCAGTTAATGGTGTTGCCTAGGATGATGGTTTCTTCTGAAATATTTTGATTTATCCAAGATAAGAGGTCTTTTAGAATATTGTGGCTGGGGGAATGTAGAGTACAACTATACACAGTTTATTATTATTAATATGAAGTGATGTGATTAAAAGTTTAGTGTTGCTGAAGGAGGGAATTGGTTTGGGATAGCTTGTAATGATTAGGGAGGATTGGTAAATTAAAGGAATGCTACCTCCCTTTTTATTGAGTCTATCTACACAAATGATACTATAGCCTGGCAGAATAATTTCAATGTCTGTAATGTGTGGTTTTAGCCAAGTCCCGGTTACTGCCACAATGTCTGGGGTGTGGTTAGACAGCCAGGCATGAAACTCAGTAATTTTATTACAAATACTATGAGTATTTATTGTTATTAGATGAAGATGTTGGTTATTTGGGGGAAAAATATGTGTAGGTGGGTTGTTTGGACCTGGATTTGGATTTATGTCCCCACATTGTTCTAGAGAGAGGAGGTAATGGATAGTAGTATAAGCTAGGAGGCTTTTTGAAAGGGGTCTAGAGAGGCCTATAAGAAATAGTTTTAGTTTGAAATTGGTAGGGGGTAGTTGTATTTTGGTTGTATACTGGATGGAACTTGCAAGTAAAGAGGGTGAAATGCTAGGTACTGTCATGCAGTGGTAAGGTTTGAGTGATGGATTTTGGTAGAGTTATATGAATGGTGGTGAGTATGGTGGTGGAATGGAGTTGTAGGAGTAAGAAGCTAGAGGCTGTTGTAAACAGAAGTGAGAGTGGCAGCATAGAGATTGCATTGTTAGAAGGAGTCATTGTGAAAAGCTTAAGGGTAGTGAGATGAATGTAGGGGAAGGGGGTGGGGGTTAGGAATGTGTATGTGCAAGGCCATTGGTGGGGGTGGTAGTGGGAGGGGTTAGGTTATGTATAAATCTAGTGAAAGAGGTGATGGGTGGGAATGGGTGTAGGGGAGTGGAGTGAGCCTGGAGCGCAGAGGAGGGCGAATGGAGTGAGGCTGCACTGGCCTTCGGAAGCCATACCAAACAACCAATTGTAAAAATAAAACTATCTCCACAGTGGAGATGGGATTTAGAGATAAGAAAAGTGAGTTAATGCTGTAGAATAACTGAAATACTGTGTAGAATGTAGGTACACAGTATATAAATGTTTTTGGGTTTGCGAGCACTATCGCTAAAAGTGTAAACTTATATTTACCTAAGGTGCTGCTGGGGTTCATTATTAGGGAAAAATAGGTATAAGATATACAGGGGAAAGAGGGATGATACTGGTGCTAACCCTGGCCAGAACTTGGGTCTTGGTAAATAGAGTCTATGCAGGGCCAATAGAACAGGCACAAATGCTCATAGAGTACATGACTGTTTTGGGGAGAAATAAAGTGACAGATTGGAGGCCAAGATAAGGGGGGGGGGGGCAGATGCATCTACTGAGGTGTGCTACCAGGAATAACTAGTTAACAAATGTACAATAAAATCAAGAAAAAGATCTGGATATACAATGATGTGAAGTCTTGCTTCCTTGGTAGGTTGTAGAATATATTTAGGGAGCCCGGATGCAGTACAATGCAAGTCATACAGCAGACAGCTGGACTCACTGATGGAAAGTTTGCTTGCAGTACTCTATGAGGGAGGGCAACTAAGAATGGCGCATAAGAGCACATTAAAATAAAGCATATATATTACATGGCAATACAGTAATATAAAACAGTGGCAGAGAAAGTAAGCCTCACACGCTAGCCATATACATAGAGCATTTCACCAGTGTGGTACACTTAGTAAAACTGGTATAGCTATGAGGTAACTGCATAATTATAAGATAAGCTTTACAAATGCTAAAATACTTAAATTATCCAGTAATGCTGCGGAAATTACATATGCCAATATGAATCTGTGAGCGTACTGTGAGATGACTAATGACAGATACATGCTTGTAATATGAATGCGAAAGTTTATCAGACTTGGGTACAGCACAGGCACATGCACCTAAGACCCACTAGCTACTAAACTTATCATACAGATATAACATAGAGGACATGTCCATTGCAGATAGTACACCCAATTATTCTACCCACAAATGTCCTCACATAAATAGACCATGAAATTAACCCCTAGGTTATGCATTGTGTGGAGGTGCTGCATGCAGCTACACTTGTCAGGCCTTTCATGTTTCTGTCAGAGCACTGTTGCAGATTGGCTCAGCTCATACTTCAAGAATAATTAACACCTTGCATATCTATGAAAAATGCTACACAATACCCACTAATTATGTTCTTGAAATGCATGCTGTGTAACATTCAGAATGTTGTTCTGCTGTAGGATGTAACTGGCAATCCTGAAGCTAGGGAATGACAGTTACAAGACTGCACACACTGGCAATGTACAGGCATACTAGCAGGTATATACGAATATACTCAAAATTACTTTATGAAACAGCCATACACACTCCTTTATCTGGAAAGCCTCTCCAGTCTCCTTCCATACAGAAGTAAGTAATAGCTTCATGAGTGAAAAGAAAAACAAACAGAAAGAAAACAGTTTTATATATATATATATATATATATATATATATATATATATATATATATATTGTTTTAATACTATAAACATTTTATGAGCTTCCAAACCACCTCTACCAACTCCTTAAGGGTGATATTCAAGCAAACTAATACGTAGCATTATCCAGTAATGCTGCTGAAATTACACATATCTATAACACCTGTGCATGCAGTGTAAAATCACTAACAACAGATGCATGGTTGTAATATGCATTTTATCTATCCTTGCTCTGACCTATTCTTCCCATTAGCTTAGAAGGTCAGTATGATGCAATCATCAGGTCACCTTGGTAGTACCCACACTGCTCATCACAGCCTGGTATACCAGTGGCATCTGATGCTGTTCTGGTGAGCCTGTTGGTACACTTGAGACCCTAATAATCATCCTCAATCAGTTGCTCTTTGTGGTCTCTATGCAGCAAATACAAGAAAAAATTACTTTCTTTGCTGCAACAATTTGGAGCCTCACCAACCTCAGTGATTTTGGAAGTCATGGACATTCAATGGATTGCATTATAGAGAGCTATAACAGTTTTCTTTTTGCCACATCCATTAATTTCTTCAGAACATGATCCACAACATAGGCTACCTAGTTACTATGACCAGTCATAGTGCTATCATTATTTAGTGCAGGAATGAATGGCTTAGGATGATGGTGTAAGGGGACAAACACTGGCATGTAATGTGTGTACTAGCCATGTTTCAGAATATCAACAGCAGTTTTTCTCTTTGGCTCCTACGCAGGCAGCAATATCTCTGTACTTTGTCCACATCACTGCAGGAATTACTGACTGGCCCAGACATGCCCAATGGGCTTTGGAGGTGCTCATGTGGGTGAACATAGGTAATGGGGCTCTTTAGCCCAGCTTGGTTCATAGCCACCCTAAGTAAACACAGTCATTCAGGAACATTCTTTATTTAATGTCTCAGCATAAATGCCTTGCTAGCAGCTTTGAATTTTTTGCAAAATAAACCTTGACAGCCACCATGGGTCTCATCGTACTATGGAATATTGTAGTCCATCAACTTTCTAAGCTTGCAGAAAGTGACCAAATCCATGTGTTTATTGAGTATTACTTGTTTTGATGGTATGCACCACAGAACTTGACAGTACTTGCTACTGTGTCATAAAATGTTTGCTTGTAAAATGCGGTTATCTATTTTTTTTTTGTTTTAAGCTGCAACTTGGAAGGACATTCATGCAGACAGTGTGAGGGGTTTGTATTCTTCAGTGAGCTACATTGACGTGGAAGAGTACATGTTTCTGTGCAATAGGGCAATATAGTGCATTGCATTTAGAATTCTGCTTCATTGTACGTGTAATCCAGTCATTGCTGTATATGAAGAACAGTGATTTGTGATGGCTAGTGTTACTGTGGTCTGAGTCCACGTACATATTGTTAACCCCTCTTGCCTTTGAGGCCATGTACAGGCTGATAACTTCTCTTGCACTTGAAAGTCTCTATATTTTGTACTGTGACTTATTGTTGCTGTGGTGGATGAAGGACTGTTTCATGGATAAATGTTTGGTTGATACACCTGCAGGAGTTAACTTTAGATGAAAGCAATGTTTGAGGGAAATGCAAATGTGTGTGTGTGGTGTGTGTGAGCTTTCTGTGTGCGTGATGGTTGGTGGGTTCCATTTTTTATATACACCTCTTTCAGAAAATGTAAACAATGTGCATTCATCAGCAGCACACATGTAGTGCAAACATATATATCTGTTTGTGAGCATGTGTGTGTGTGTGTGTGTGTGTGTGTGTGTGTGTGTGTGTGTGTGTGTGTGTGTGTGTGTGTGTGTGGTAGGGGTGGCATAATACACATGGCAGTAGGTGTACATTTGTTCTCGATGATGCATTTGTAACCTTGACAGGACCAGTCAGTATATCATTATGCTATTCCTGTATTAGGAATGCTTCATTGCTTAAACCTGTATACTGGTGCTCTTGCCTACATATGGTCACCCAGAGGCAGATGTAACATAGATGTTATTCATCAGTGGAATACTGTAAGATACAACTGCATGGGGCCACTAAATGCAGTCCATATTTCAAATCTGTTCCTCTATTTTTTGCAGGGGTGGACTGCGGGCAGTATGCCAGAGTATAGGTAAGACATGAAACTTGTCCATAGTTATCCAATACATCCATGATATTCCCTGAAGAGACACAGCAAGGCAACATACCTCATGCTGCACAGAGGTTATACAGACTATAGCTGTATAGGTATATGTCAGGTAGGTATATGAATACTGAAATATAGTTATACATTTTCTTTTTCATTTTACACCAGGGTACCTGAATATGGTGAACAGCATAAACACAAGTTCTCCCATGCAGAGGATGATATCATGCTGCAAGCCCTCTACCTTCTTGGTTGGTGGTTAGCAGGTCATGAACAATCAAACCAGTCACTTCACCAGCATGCTTGGAGGGTGTGGTTAAAGACATCAGTACTGTTGGTGGCTGGGATAGAAATTATAAGCAAGTGAGATGCCAGCCAACTGACATGATGAGTGTTGCTAAAATTTATACTGCCCACCTGGCACAAGAACAGAGAAGAACAAGAGGTGCCCTACTGAGAAAATCACCATTAACAGAGACAGCAGAGTCCCTTGCCTCACTGCATGTGGGTCCCTTATGCCTCTATATACTACAATGGAGCTCTTTATCTAGATACAGAGCTAGACCAGCTATTAGAATTATGTGGAGAGTGTCCAGATGCCTATATCCTGACAAGATCATATATTTATATAATCGATAAATGTGTGGCTCATTACAGTTTAAAAGCATAACTGCAGCTTTTCTCAGGAACATCAGGACTTCAGACACATAGATAATCAGCACAAGATATGTTACCTAATATAATCAGCACAAGATACTACTATCTTACCTACCACTACTTTATACAGTACTGATTCATTCACTGGGATTTAGATAATGGCAATAAGTCTTAGCATAGGTAATTTATTGTGGGTGTTTGCACAAGTGAACTGTAATCAGTCTCCTCCTGCATTTCTATACTGCTGTCTGCTGTCTGATGCTGGAAACTGGTCAGGATCTGATGATGACGATGATTATGATGATGATGATTACAGCCAAACATTGGCACAGCCAGGGTTTATGGTATCAGTGTTAGACCACATCCCCATATCACTCTGTAGACTTTGTTTCTATGCCTGTGGGTCTCACCCCAGAAAAACAGGAAGACACATTAAAACAGGGTTTTACCAGCAGTGCTACCTCAAAGGGGATGTCTTCCCCTGTGCTGCAATAACCCTTTGCTCTTGCAAGCACCACTGAGCAAGTAGGAGACATGGGTGGGAGTCATGTTGGTGGCTGTGCATACAATGTGCACCACCCACTACCTGAGCTAAGTGTGTCAATGGCCAAAAACTAGCATAAGTCTAGGGCCAAAATACAATGACAGGCTAACAACATCACAGTCCTTGCTGAGTGGATACTGCATGATATCTGTGAGATGACCTCTGTGAATGGAAGAACCACATGTACTTCATCATGGGCATATGACATTAGGCACAGGGAGTTTGCATGATGCAGTTGTCCCTGTGCAGCCAGGCATCTTGATAGATGCACCTTTTGTGGCTAGTCTACTTCTTTCAACTAGTGGTGACAGACACCATGGAAAGGGGAGGCCACTGTCAGGCATATATAGTACCAGCACTTCAATCCTGCTATCCAGTACTGAGGGAAGTACTTTACAATTAGGATGTCCACAAAGGTTGGACATTTGTGATGAGATGCTCCATGACAGGACTTACTGTTCAGATTCGTGGAGCATTCCATTGTCTTGTCATGGTCTGGGTAGTGTCTGTGATCTTCCCAGGAGGTGGTGCTGCTGCTGATTGGGATACATGCTGTCTGCAAATACAGAAAGCCAGTGTCAGTGGTGCAACAGGTTGAACACTCACGTTTGATGCAGAAGGATGTGGGCTTTATTCCCACACCAAGTAGATTGATTGGTAACACTGCATTGTATAATAAGGGTGTTGCTGTACTCATGAGTGCATCATCCATTAGATAATACATTCAACTGAGGCTCCATCTGCATGAGATTGTGAAAGCACATGTGGATGTACAAGATCCCACTGCCTATTGAAAAGAGTAAGGGTAGTTCCCCAATGCCCTGGAGATATTTCCCCTAGTAGTATAAATACTAACTCAGGTTTCCCTTGAAAAGAGGCCACCAACCTAGTGGGACTATCCTAGTCAACAAAGGATACATAAATAACTAAATCTATCAATAAATAAATACATAGATATCCTGTGGCTGACATAGACAGGGATGTACTAAGTACTTTGCTGAGCTTGGCTGGCCTATAAATGGGAAATGGGTGAATACTTGGCCTTCTTAATCCTATGGATAGCAAATTATGTATAGCCTTCACTACTCTATATTATCTATTGAGATTTTATGTCAGCACACAATCAATCACAATTTCACAGGGCCTACTTTTTGCACACACAAAAACACATCCACAAAGACACAAACACACACACACACACACACACACATACACACACACACACACACACACACACACACACACACACACACACACACACAAACACACACACACACACACACACACACACACACACACACACACACACACACACACACACACACACACACACACACACACACACACACACACACACACACACTTTTATTTTCTTACTGGGGTAGCCTATGTCTGTTGCATTGTGGCCAGTCTCTGCATGGAATAGCATAGCTTTAGTAAAGGTTTGCATGCATCATTTTATCACTTTTATATAATGTTTTATTCTAACCCATAGTTATGAACCAGAACTACCATTCAGCTAGTGCCATAGCCTATTGCACCTGACACCATTTGGCATACTCCTTCCCTGCAGCCACTTCCTTCACAGGATCTTCATCAGGCACCTTCTACACTGTTGAGTCTGGGTCTTCATTTTGCTTAATGTCTCTACTTTGTTGTAAATTTTGCATGTAATAACCTTACACAACATAGCACATACTGGGAATATCTTAGTGCATGTGGCAGGGAGGCACTGCAAGGCACCCCGAGATACATACTGACAGTAGAAGCAGACCTTCAGCAGGCCAAACGTGTGTTCATTGAAGACCCAGGTTTGTGACAGAGTGTAGTTGTAGCAATTGTATGCCATAGTCTGGTGATGACTTTTGTGGTTCATTAGCCATGGCTCCAGGGTATATCTGACATCAACAATTAGATGTTGTTTGGTAAAATTACTCTGCTCAAACTTTGATATAAGTTGTGATGATGTGAGCTATTGCCAACTATGCCAGGAGAAGTAGGGCAGTAGATGTGTAACATATGCCAGCATAGGCTAGCTGGAATTTTGTAA
>NC_056736.1:13049022-13074022 GCF_019279795.1 Protopterus annectens
TTTATAATCTATTACTAATTTTTTTTTATAATCAACTTTTGTATTTTAACAAATACGTTGTTATTATGAACAGTATTTGCAAGTGTGAAATCAAGTCTTGTCACTTTTAAGATACATAGATAAGAACTATATTACTATCTTTTTTAGTACAGGTAGTTCTTTGCATGCCTTAGAATCCTTATAATTCCTAGTTAATTTCTGCTGTGTTCATTATCTTTCAGTAGCTGCAGTGCAGTAATTATGCTTTAACTTCAACAAAAATATAAACTTGCTATGCATCTGTTTAACATCAAGCAGGTGCATAACATTTTGTACAATATGTGCTGCATGCTAATCACACTCCAAAAATTAAAGAAACACAGATTCTCGGCTGGAGCGCCTTCTGTGTGGAGTCTGCATGTCCTCCCCGCGGTTGAGTGGCGTTTGAAAGACATGCTTGAAATGGGCGTTCCTTCGTTGAAGGTTGGACATCGAGCTGGCACCTCGGCATGGTAAAAGTCTACTGCCAATCATTAGCAGACCAGAGTTCCGCTGTGGCGACCCCTAACTGGGAAACACGAAAAAAGAACAAGTGTATTATACATCTGATATCACAAAGCTGCATACTAAGTTTTGCTATGTACCTTTCAGAACTGTTATGCTCTAGTCTTGTACTAGAGCATAAATGGCATCTGCTATAACACACTGTCAGAAAAATGGTAGGAGCTTTAAAAGAAGTAAAACAATTCAGGGTGGCACACAAAAAAGCAGATGGAAGTGTTCAACAGATGTTGTAGCTGTCAGTCCATTAACAGTACACTTAGCTTCTGACTATTGTCTGTCTGGCAAAGCTAAATTTGATACACTTTTCAAAACTTTAAAATACTTTTTAATCCTACACTTTTTATTCTGAATAAAGTTCACTTTTCTCTCTAATGTGTTGTACATTGGGTAACTCCATATACTAAACAGAATTATGATCAAATTGTTGATCATAACTATTTGTTAATGTGTTCTAAAAATAGGTTCAGAAATGTCCCATCTCTAGTTATTCTTCAATCCATTTCTCCAACACATTAGCAAATTGATTACGATTGCTGATTTGATCAAAAAACTCTATGTTGTGTAACTTTGAATACTGTTATAATCCGATGTCATGCTACAAGTTACATCATGACAACCACAGAACAGCATTGCATACATTGTCACTGCACTAAAAGCTACATTACACCTTGGTCTGCTATATAAAAAGAGTGGCAGAGAAGTGTCTAACAACTTTTAAATTGGTTGGCTGTCCTGAGGCAAAATTTACTTCTGACCAATGTCTCTGTGAAAGCTTTCAAAGTTTTAAAACACTTCAAGCTCCTACATATTTTTCCATCCAGCTTGTACTACATCAGGTAGCCAAAGCTCCATGTACTGCAAAGAATTACGATCAGACTGGTTCTCTTATCATCGTCAATTTGCATCAGTCACAAAGCAAATTTCTTGAATCCATTTCTTGAGCACATTAACAAACTAGCTATGGCCAGTGACTTGATCAAATCTCACATTGTGTATTTTGAAAAGTTTGTTATTGTGGATTATTCTAACAGTTGAACTCCACAGGAAATGTATCTCCCTGCTGGACATTACGAGTTAACAAATGCATATAAATAAATACGTAAACCAGTCAGTCAATCAGTCATTCACTTTGGTAATACATTATGTCCTTATAAAACAAAATGATTGCTGAAGGACAGAATTATCACTTGGATGCCATTCATTGCATTAAGCAGACTGTGATGCTACAGAAGGTGGTGATCCTTCAAATAGCCAAGAAGTGGAATGCACATGTGAATTACTCAGTATTGGTTTTTTGGCATGCACCCATTGAATGATATTTAATACTGATCATAGAATGAATGAAAGAATGACTGTGAATGAAAAATTCTGTTAATATCCTAATCTTCAAATAGGATGCTAAAAATAATTCAGTAATTTTCAGTGAGCATTAAGAAACTGAAACCCATTGGTTGGGGAGAATGTACTTGCTTACATATTCCAGAAAACTATGGGCAAGACCAAATTATGATAAGAAACAATCCATCCTACTGAAAACAATGTTATTATGCATTATATGTAGAAATGCCTCTTTTATGGCATGGCTGAACATTTTTTATAATTCTTGCAATGAAAAAATCTTGCAATTGAGAGGAACAGGGTTATAGAATGGTTATTTTCTTGTGTATTACCAGTAACTTGATTCCATTCAGCAAATGTCTTGCCATATAAATTAGATCCATTCCCATGATGGTGACACAGGTGTGGTAGAAAGCAAAAGCTTCTCCTGTCTGCAGCAAGGTCATTGAAACTATCCGTTATAGACAGCACTAAAAATTAAACTGCTTGCTGTAGTGCTACAAATATGGAAACATGAATTAAATCTGCCAAAAGTATGAAAAAAAGATCACTTGTTAGTTATAATCAAACTAGGGGGGAACTATTAGGAATGTAGGTAATGTATAGTTAAACAAAATGACTGTTACTGCCCAACAGTACTTTCCTTAGGTGACATTCTTGTCTGAAATCCAAGACTGAGCTGTTTGCACATGCAGAGAGGCTAGCATGGTAATCATTGTTAGGCTAACATCTCAGATGTCATACATAACTTGCTGGATGACTGGATATGATCTTCCCATGGATTGTTTTGGTTATTCTGTTATAGCATGCATGCTAGTGGTAGTTAGGTCAAGGTTAAATGCATCTTTGAACTGAACTCTTCAAAATAATCATTTCTTACAGTATGTTAAGAAAGAGCAAGTGTTAATAAACAAGCTGTAGCATTTATTTTTTAAAAAGGTAAGTAAATATATCCAAGTTGTTTTGGTTTTCTGTTTTTCCTTTGAATTTTGAGCCTCACTGTTATGGGCCTTGAAATTACATCAGGGAGCCTTATGGAACACAGATTTTCCAAAAGTTGTTAATTGGAATGGTGAATCTAAACTAGAAACAAACAGGTAAAGGGGTAATCAAATACTCTGTTGTGAACAGACATAGAGATACGGCAGGGTGGGACAAAAAGAGAGAAGGAAGATGCACATGACATCTAAAAAGGAGACTGATTTAAGAATTACTAAAGAAGTTATTGTTTCGTAAAGAGCATGTGTGAAACCTTGATGCCACTGCTGTTGGGGAGGATGGAAAAGCAGGCTAAGTGGTGTTTGGAGAAGAAGGAAATAAGGCAAAATATTTGTTTGAACAGCAGCACAGTGAATTCAGAAGAGCATACATCTTTTTTCATTAGCATATCATATCATATTCAGATGTGTTTTGCTGTTTGCATAAGCTGACTTCTAACAATCTTAGGTGATGCTAACATTTTGATGAACAGCTTGCTTATTAACCTTAAATCGATATGTTTGCGCTATGAACAAATATGCCTCATGTTTTAACTGGGATAATAATTTTTACGTTCTTGCTAATAGCTAGTGTATGTTTAAGTCTGAAAAAAACTCCCAATTTGACATCCCTCAGTAAAAAGGGAATATACCAAGAAACATGTATCTTCGACTTAGAATATGTAAGTTTGTGATTTTAGCCATTCATTCTCTCTGTTTTAGAATTCACTCTAGCAGGTTACAACATTTCAGATGGTTACCCTTTCAACCCTTTATTTCAAAGGCAACTTTTTAAGTGTTACACAAATTACTTAAGAGATCAGCAAGTCGATTGCATTATATATCCAATGAATGACTATAACAATGTTGCATGCTCTTTCAAATTAAATATAAAATAAAGGCAAACAAATCTGACATGTTTACATTTTTGACTGCAACATGAATTAAAATGGTTAAGGAGTAATATAAATGTTTCCACAAGCTTAAGAATCGTAATTCTCAAAATATAATTAATTCTATGGACTTACCTAGCAGTGTGGTTTTGATACATGCATACACCTTCAGCAGATAATTTCTCATCGCTTATTTCTACTGTAATATTGTTATAATGGTATTACAAGTATAGTTTGCATCACGTTTAATAAAGTGTTAAGTGCTCATGCTTTCTAAAGCCCTTGGTGTTGTATGCTGCAATTATAATATTAATAAAATCTCAACAATATGTGAACAATCATTTCAAGTACGCAGAACTTTTGTGTGTTAGATCCTTTATTGCTGGAAGCACTTGTAAATTACTTTTGAAATCACACATTGCTATAATGTCATGGGAATAAGCACATTTGTTCATTCTTCGTCTAGGAATATTTCATATTATAAACTCTACACCTGAAGACTGTACTTGTTCAGAACTGAGATATGTAGTAGGAACATACTTGCTAAGCTAGCCTTCATAATATTGAAACTCACATTCTTATTATGATGATTTGCTTTGCTTAAAGAAGATATCCTGGTCAATTAATCTCCAAAATTGTCACTGTCAGTGATGTACTGTACTGCAAAGGATCCATTTATAACCTATCTGTATTTATTTTTATAGAATTTTCCTTCTGACACTCACCTTGTCTTTCTTATTTTCTTGTTATCATATTCCACTCACTGCATCACTATAAATTTCCTGGTCATCCTTTGTCCTCTAAGAATTAGCCATGTGCATGCATGGCATTTATTCCAAGGATACATGCAATGCCAATCTCAGTTAAATGCACACATCCAGTCACTGGTCCTTGTGTGTCAGTATTTTGGCCATCGATTCTTTCAGGTCTTTTGTTAAACTGAAGAACCTGAATGAAACAACTAAAAAGTTTCCTTAGATGTATACCAAAATTACAATGGAAAATGAGCAGTATACAGACACAAGTGCTAAAATGACATACTTTCCAGTACTTCTTTTAACAAAACTGCTACACAATACAACAGAGATGGAAAACACTTGCTTTCTTCAGAATCCCGCAGTTTCTATTTCTCCACTGTTAACAAACTCTGAGCAGATTATAAAATCTAGCAAAGGTTGTGCAAGTTTGGCAGCAGATAAAATTTTATGTTCATTTCAGTGCCTATTTATGATATTGTGATCTCATTACAATTTTTTTTTTTTGCAAAACACTCTTTGCCCATTAATTCTGGACCCAGTTATTTCCAAAATTATAAAAGAAAAACCTGTCTCAGACGAAAAGGATCATACAAATCGATAGAACTAAAACTAACCTAAACAAATCAGGCATTAGGGTATTTCGATACAAAACTGATTCCAGTTTGACATGTGCATTTGTGTTACAAACTGAATGATGGCTGACTCATGAATAAAGGAGACGAATGGTGTAGAAAGAGGATGCCCATAATGCATCACATCACTTGGGGAATGGGAATTATTGTGGATGACTTTCACAGTCTGGAAAGGTAGTAGAGGACTGTGATAGCTTAAGGATTTTCCTAAGTGATACTGCAATGAAGGGGTCACAGGAGTGCATCTTTTCCATTGTAAATTAAGACTTTTAAAAAGCTTACATCTTACTTTGGTATGTTCATGCCACATACAGTTCTATTTCTCAGCAATAAATCATGTAGTTCTCAAACTTACAATCTTCAGGTCTGTCTCAAGTCCATCACGTGGCCATTAATGGACTCATGTGATCCTTCACTTCTAGTGAAAAGCAAAATGTGAATATGTGAAAAGCTCTTTTTACAATCTTTTTATCAGGTCATCATATCCACCATCAGATATTTGTGAATATGTTGGCTTTTTCAGCTTAATTAAAGATAATTTTAATATTATATTTGATTCTGAGTAAACAATAAACCTTGGGTTTGCAGAATTGATTAGTACCTTTTCTCCAGAATTGTTTTGGTTTACTTGCAAAGCCTAGACTTTCATATTTGAAGAAATGAGACCTTTGCTTGCTGAATACTTTTCCAAGTCATATGCAGCATATAGCATGCACCTTACATAATTATTAGAAAGCAGTAGTTTCTAGATTTACTGTTTTCACCATATGCCTCCTGCCTGTAAGTGTTTAAGAAATTAGTAATCAAAAGCACTATTTTTCTTAGTTACCTTTTTTTCTTCTATGAAGGCTAATAAATGTTAAACAGACATACACATATTAACATTCATTTGTATATTAATTTATGGCAAATGGTGGATCCTAAATTTATGTATAATAAAGAACAAGATTTTCTGTTCACCATTTCAATTCACAGGTTCATAGATTTACTAGGCGATTGTTCTGCAAGAATCTTTAGAACTCTAGAAATATACTGCCATGAAGGTTTTAACCATTGTATTTTAAGAACAAATAACCCAAAGATGAGCAGAACATTTACATGTTGCCTCTCTACATGAGAGACAAACTTGCAAAGCCAAGGGTGAATTTGTGGATATCCTTCCATTCATACAGATTATTTTTAAATACTGTAAGGAAGCACTTAGTTATATGTGGAGAGGAAGATGATTCCTAAGAAGTGGAATTCTCTGTGGTATATATTTTTCCATATTCACGTTCTATTTATGTTGCAAAAGAGATTAAAATATCATTAGTGAGTGGTTATTCCCCCACTGCACTTGCAAATGTGGAGTTGATCTAACAAGATAGGGCCTGTTAAGGCTCTGTACGAGACAGAGATTGCCTCAGTAGTCTGTATGATACAAAGAAAAAGGTCAAGGCTTTGAGCTGGTTTGCAGAGATTTTATTATTTTAGGCCCTTATTTTATTTTATTTTTTTTAGTAAAAGAGCATTATTGGTCTTCAAATTATGTCAAATATTTCATATTTCAACAGGTGCCTAGTGAATGGGAGCACAATGCTCTGATAAGCTTGATGAGTATAGAATTCACTAGAATGATCATATACCCGGACCTGCACATCAAGATGTGCAATGGAAAAGCATTTTCTTACAAGAGTTGGTACGTGGTGATCAAACAACAGTTTGTTTTGTATATAGGTCCCCAAGTCCCTGACTGCTGGATCTGTTTTCAGGGGTGTATTGTCAATGAGATAGTTACAAGAAACTTTTTGCTTGATGAAACATATTATTATACATCATTATACATTTTTGGCATTCAGTTTTAGTCCATGGTTTTGGCTCCAGCTATTGGTTTTGGAAAGTCTCTCTGTGGCACTGCCAGCCCAGCTATCTGGAATTTTATAATTAATCATATGTCATTTGTGAATATTAATATAATTCATATGCTTGCCTTACAAATGTAAGAGAACTATATATGCGTATATTAAACTACTGGTGCAGAAGTGCGTGTTGAACTGTATGTTATGTACTGAGCTTCAAGAATGTGTCCACAGTGTACCGTACTGGAAAATAACAGAAATGTATATAAACTATATACCTGTGCAAATGTATACTTTAATAGCAGAAGCTGGAACATACAGATTTAACTTGCAAAACTCTAAGAAAATAAACTGGAATCAACGTGTTTTACAATTGTGTGTTTATCTCTCAGTTTCAGTGAAGAAAACAGGATGTCTAGAGCTAGCAGTTTCTTTCTATTGTCTTGAAACAGAAATAATTACTAGGTTTAAATGTAAAGTGTTTTTATTGTTCTGTGACTTCCTAGCAGCTGCACATCTGAGAGATAAGTATTTCTAACACAGAGATATTAGTTTCTGGTTAGCCTGGGAACTGAAGGCAGGTGACAAAAAGTAATGTAATCCAGGCTAACCCAGCAGTAATATCTGATATTAATCTAAGAACTCTCTCAGAGAGGAAGAGGTGGCAATTTGTATCTGTCTTTGGATCTGACAACATCCACTCATCAGCAGCACTACATTTGCCTTACTCTGTAAGTAAGTTATTTAGGGCATTGTTTCTTTTAGAGAGAGGAATATAGTAAAAATTAGTTAAGATGTTTTCTGTATACATTTGAGACTGTCCTGCAATGTTGTTTTAAAATATTTCCTGTGATTCTGAACTCAGTAGTATTGTCTTGTTCTTTTATTATTTATTATTAAATATATTTAAACCTTTTAATTGTGGTTGGTTTGTTTAGATATATTTAAGCTCTTAGACTACTTGCATATGCATTTGATGACACTGTACAGCCACTCCTAAATAGCCTTGGAAGTCTTGGTCACACTTACCATTTGGATAATAGTAACATTACACAGTAGGATTGGACACCCTTTGCTAAGGACCTTATAATAGCTGATAAGTAAGGGTGGCTAGTGGCAGCTGGTACTACCTTATAGTTTGGGCAGAAGGGGACATAGCTAGTAAACCTGTGCCCGCCTTTCCAAGGTGTGTGTGTGTGTGTGTGTGTGTGTGTGTGTGTGTGTGTGTGTGTGTGTGTGTGTGTGTGTGTGTGTGTGTGTGTGTATTTGTGTGTGTGTGTTTGTATATCAATCAAATCTCAAAGTTTGTGTGTGTGTCAGCTACTTGGGCAGAGACACAAAGTACTAGTTGGACAGAGATGGTGCTGGAGGTCTTAGCTTGGTCAGTCAGCTGGAATCTTAGCCCTATAGTTGTGCCAGTGGGAAGTCTTATTGGGGATCTGGAGAAAGAGGGAGAAACAAGCTCCAGATTGACTGTGATCTCTGTGTGCTCTTAAGGAAAATTATACGTTACTGTGTGTGTACTTGTCATCTTCCTAATATGTACTTCCATCACTGGTACTAGTGGTGAGAATTTAGGCTCATTGATTACTGGGCTAGTGCAGGGCCATCACACTCTCTTTAAGGATTTTGGTGTCTTCTAGGAAGTTTATGATGGCACTATTTTTTCAGTCATTTCCCAACTTGATCAGTCATAAAACATTAACTGTTGCTCTGTCCTCTGAAAAGTAAATGCCAAAGAGGAGTGGCAAAAGGGACTGAACACTAGGGTACATGACTAGTGATAGATATTTTGTGGGAGGTAGAGCAACCCTTATTTCCTGTGTTCTATTAGTAAGCTAATTTGCTATCCAATTAGTTACAAAGGGGTTAACATTTAACTGGGATAGTTTAACTATGATACCTAAGTATGGGACTGTGTTGAATGCCTTTGTAAGGACTAGATATCCAGTGTGTAGCGATATCCCCTCGTACATTGCTACAGTAACATTGATAAAGAAGTCAGCTTGTTTATGTAGGCTGAAACTTTCCTTAACAATTCTGAAAAGGCTTGGGTTAAGAGGTTGTAGGATACCAGTGTCCATTCAATAATGATTCTTTCTGTAGGCTTACAGATGAGGTTGGTCAGAATTATAGGCCTATAATTTTCTACATCTATTGACACCCCAACTTTGTGTAAGAGTGCAACAGGTGTTTTGTTCTTCATTTACCTAGCACAAAGCACCTTTGAGACAGACATTGAAAAGCTTCTCTAGGGGGTCTGACAGGTCCTTTTCAGGTTGGTCATTAAACAGCAAGGTATGCTATCTGGGCCTATAGAAAGAGTGCTCCTGCCCTAGGATAGTATCTTGAGGATTTGTTCATAGGATATTTGTGTGTGTATGTGTGTGTGTGTGTGTGTGTGTGTGTGTGTGTGTGTGTGTGTGTGTGTGTGTGTGTGTGTGTGTGTGTGTGTGTGTATGGTGGGGTAAATGCTGAGGAGAGGGGGTGAAGGTTGAGATAAATTTATCTGCTAGTCAGTTGGCTATTACTTCTCAGCCTGGGTATGTGATATAATTTACTATTACTTCTGCACAGTGCTGGGCATTGCTTCTGAGTTTCCTGTTAAAAATAAGAACTGGTTTGCACCTTGTGAGTTACATTTATTTTTATGTGCTATGATATTTTTTCTTTTATTATCAAGCCTGTTTATATTTGTGTTCCACCAACAGAGTTTGGTTTTGAATTTGTCATTATAATTACTTTGGGGGGACAGGTGCATTAATGAAGATATTCAATATAAAGAGAATTTGGCAGTAAAGGATAACACATAAGCAGCAGGGTCATCAAGAGGATGTTGAATTTAGCCAAGTCATTATTCAGTTTCAGTAGATTAGCTCTGGCATAATCTCTGAATACCAATGTATTGGAGGACACTTGTGGCTTCAGTCTTAAGGTGAATGTATATGTGTTGTGGGTTGATTTGACCAGGCAGGGATTTGGCATTAGTAGGGAGCAGACTTGACCCATATTGGTGAGCACCAAGACCATGATTTTATTACCTGTGGTTAGGGTGCAGACTGTCCAGTCCAGAGAGTTTGCATCAATGAAGTCCAGAAATCTCTGAACATACATGTTAGATTATGTCTACTTCTCCCAGTTAATAAAGGGTAGTTCAAGCACTCCAGAAGAATGGTGTTTGCCTTAATGCATATGGACTCCATTCTAGTTAAGTAAGAGTAATGACCTCGGTGGGACATGGGGGGGTGTCCTATAGTTAGCAATGTTTGATAAGAGATTGTGTTTATGGTAAGTTTTATGTGGAGGAAATCAAGTTTGTTATTCTAGCTAACTAGTCTGGAGGTGAAGTGTTTATTTACAAGTATGAAGACACCTCCACCTTTACTATCTACATCTAGTCTGGTAAGCTTAAGCATGTGATAAGCATTGACACTCTGCAGAGATGGTGTGCTTTTAAAGGTCTTGAAACAGGTCTTTGAAATGATGCATATATCAATATTTTCTAGGGTAAGGAGTAGTTGTAGGGATTGTTTTTCTTTTATTTTTTTTTTATTAGAGCTCCTAACATTGAGCAGCAATATCTTTATGTTTTCCAGATTCTGTTGTGTTATATTAAAAACTTTTGAGAAATAACACTGCCTAAAAAGGCACTATTGGGGTGGGCAAAGATTTAGCCAACATACAAAAGTCTTGGTGGATAGGTGCACGCTATCCCTGACAAAGCAGTTTCAACTGCCTACCATCTATTTCCAGGCTAACTGCTAACTGATATCTATGTCTCTATCTAGCTATATATAGATGTATATGTAAATATATTTCTGTGTGTGTGTGTGTGTGTGTGTGTGTGTGTGTGTGTGCATGTGTATATATATATATATATATATATATATATATATATATATATATATATATATATATATATATATATATATATATATATATATACACAGATAGATAGAGATTGTCAATTGTTGAAGTCAGTAATGTTTTGTTTATATTGCTGCATCATTCTTGGTAATGGCAAAATGCTGCCCAAAGCTAGGTTTGTAACTGCCTAGGACACATACTTCAAGAGTTGCATTATGTCTTTCTTGATATAGTCCATGGAGGTATGTCAAAGGTCATTTACAGCCCATGTGTAGGATGACTGTGTCATATGTGTAACTCTGGTGCGAGGACTTGAGTGCCTTTATGATGTGTTGAATCCTGACACCTTTTAGGCATCTTACCATCACCCTCTCCTTGCACAGTCTGGTCACTGGTGCATCCTCATGTCTCTCAATGGCATCACCTATGATTAGGATGTTGGATTGAGTGGTGAGTTTCCGTAACAGTTTTTGTACTGAGACAACAAGGCTCTTTGATGTATGTTTCAAGGTGACTGCTGCTTGTGTTGTGCTTTTGTGAGGTTGCAGATGGTACATATTTCTTAGGTTACATTTCAAAGGTTTTTGTGGTTTAGGTAGATTAGGTTCAGGAGTCGCAGCATATATAGGTCTATGTAATTTGATAGGTTTAGTGTATTTTTTTTATACTGAAAAACTGCTTTTCTATTTGTACTGTCTTCATTTGAGAGCTGTGCCTTTAATAGCATTAAATAACTACATCTGTCACACGGTGTTTAAGTTTAAACACTAATTGGTTGTCAGTAAACATGAGACAGTTGCTAAATTGAGTCAAGATGCATATTTAAACCAGGAGGGCTACAGATACAGTGCCTACTAATGGAGAATGAAGGGAGAGTAGTGCCAAAGAAGTTTGTTGTTGATTACTGTATTTGCTACCTATCTATTACTTGAGAAAGTGCTGGTTTCAACACAGCTGCATGTAGCTAAAAATCAATGATTACCAGAAACAAAAGAGTAGCATTAATTCCAAAGTGCTTCCTGAGAAGTAGTATTATCTAAGATGTTGCTGTGTTTGGTAGACTTGTTATAGTCTTCTAGTGGAAATACCCTGGGTAGAACCTACTGCAGTTGATCACAACTGAGAGGCAAGCTGAAAAAAGTCATGAAAATGTTGTCACAAAACCTGCTACCAGACTACTCACTGAAGTCTCATACACACTGCCTGACGAGACATCAGCCGGAAACAATGCCCTCTGATCCTACTATCACCAGAAGCAAAAAAATAGCATTAACCCCAAGCTGGCTCCTAAGAAGCAATTTCTTAGACTTTTTTTGTTACTTCTAAGAAGATTGTGATATTACGAGTAATATTAAGATTATCCTGATTGTTCCATTCAATTAGACATTTCAAAAATGTAAATTTACTATTATATTCTTACTTGCTTTTATATTGTACATGCTTTATTTTCTTTACATATGCCTATGCACATACATTTTAAAGATAAGATAAAATAGTAAGAACTCTCTTTATCATCAGTCCTGTTATCAGATACCCTCATGCATATTTTTAATTTCATATCAAATTTATAAGGGAAACTACTTTTATTAAGGCATACAGGTTAAACATTCAAGCGATTCACAAGCAGCAAAGAACCATTTAATCATACAGCTGATCTTAGCATTTGTTTTCAGCATATATACTCTTCTTTTAATATCCCCATGACTCATTATCTGTCAGATATTTTACAGAATCATTATTCACTAAATAATTACAAACTTCAGTAAAGGTATGCATGTGCATTAGAAAAACATCAGCTCCTACCTTCTACGCCATCTATAACTAGTGAGTAAACAATTTTTTTCAGACTTGCAAATAACCCCAATTCCTTTTATTTTTTTCTACTTAAACCTTTGTAGGTAACATCTCTGGAATATGTTCTATCCTGTTTATCTGATGCTGATTGAATAGATAATATATGATGGAATCATATTCTTTATGTTATCTAAACCAATGAATAGTTGTGCTATTTCTTCAGTGTTATTGGTGTAATCATCTAGAATAAGCTCCCTGGTTTGCCATAAGTCTTTTCATATGAATTATATTTTATAAAATCTCTATCTTAATATTCCCCAGATCTTTGAATATATCACTTTGTATGATTCATTCATCTTCAGAAAAGCCAAAAGGGAAATAGCCTTGCTTAAGAATGTATCTCAATCATCATTATCAACCCTTTTCATGACTTTTTTTCCCTACATGGCATTGGGATTATGTGCCCACTCTCACTACTTCTCTAAATTCAGTGTCACTCCCCTACCTTCTTCAGTAGTCATGCCTGACTGTTGCAGGTTTTCTCTCCCTCAATATATCTCCTTGATGGACACTGTAATTTCCATTTGCCTTCATCTTGTCTGTCCAAAATCTTCTTCAAAAGATTGTGTTCCGATTTTCTGCACTCATGCCCAAACCACTGCAGTCTATTCTCTTTGAACTTTTCTACAACTGGAGCTACTTTGGCTTCTGCTCTGATGTGCTTGTTTCTTCATCTCTCCTACAATAAGCATCCTACCACCTGTCTCAGGCAATCCATCACCTCTAGCATCTTCAACTGCTCTTTCTTTACTACTTAGGTTTCTGTACCATACTGTAGTACTAGCTGAGCTATGTTTTGTACACTTTACTTTTCAATTTCTTTGGCAATATTTTGTCATACACTTTCTCTAACACTCTGCTAGTTGGCCCCTCTCATTCCAGCTTTGGCCTCCATGTTCAAACTTATCTTCAGCTTAACCACCCCTCCCAGGTACTTGAAGCTAACATGTTCTGCTATTTTCCCTTCTATCTCAATTCTCATCTTCTTCTGATCTCCCCTATTTGCTGCCATTAAAACTGCTTTATCTGTAGTCAGTTTCATGTTATGTGCTTTAAGTTTTGCATTCCATTCCTCTATCCTTTATTGGAGATCTTACTCAGAGTCTACCTGCAATGCCACATCATCTGCATACAGCAACTTTGCTGTTCTGTCCCCTCAGACCTGTTTGCTAATGTAGTCCGTCATCAATAGGAACATCAGTGGGCTCAGAGCTGAACCGTGATGTGCTCCCACATAAGTAGTCTCATTGAGAAGCCTTGTGTGAAATTTAACTCTGTCATACTTCAGTTGCTAGGTCCTTGTACATATCCTGTACTTATTCTGCTAATGTTTTTGGGGCATCAGACCACAGCTAGACTGCCCAAATCAATTTTCTTGGGACCTAGCCATATGTTTTCTACAAGTCTAGGATTACCCAGTTGGACTGACTTCTCATCTCTATCTTCTTCTCAACTACTTGTCTCATGGCTAACATCAGGTTTGTTGCAATGCATCCTAATGTGAACCAAACTGCTCTTCTTCCATCTTACTATCTACTGCTTTGAATAATCATTTATCAATCACCCCCTCCAGAACTTTCATGCAGACAGGAGTTTGAAACCTCTTTCCTGCCAACATATGTGGATGTCCCCTTTGTTCTTGAACACTGGCAATAGTATGCTTATTTTTCAGTCATGTGGGATATGCTTTCTCTGCATACAGCTATGAATGCCCTCTGGAGCCATTTCTACCCTGTCTCATCTAACATCTCGATCATATCTGCTGTGACCTCATCTGTGCCTTCTGCTTTCCCTTACTTCATTTTCATAAGTTCTGTTATTTTGTCTTCTAGGAGGGTTCCTCCTCTTCTTTCATTGCAATCTGTGTCTGGGGAACTACAACTTCTGTGGGGTTTTCTTCATTCAAAAGATACTTTTGATGTCCTGTAGACTGGTGAACAATGTTGTTGCTGGCATCCTTTTTGAAGGATATCTTTTTTAGCTTTCTTTCTGTACCTTGCAATCTCATAAGAGTTTCTATTATACCAGCTACTAAGTAACTTTTCAGAAGCTGGTAAATTGCCTCTGATGCCTTGTTCTTTCTTATTGCAATTGTCTTTCTGTCTGTGTTAGCCAGCCTGTATTGTTTCTTAGTCTGCCTTCTTTTCTATCTCCTACGTTTTTCTGTACTCTTTTCTTTTGGTGCCTTCTTGGACTTCTGCATTCCACCACCAGCTTTCCTTATGTACCGTATTTACATACGTGGTTTGGCCACATTTTTTTTCTATAGTCCTCACACATGCTGTTTTTAGGTACTGCCATTCTTCTGAAACTCCACCTACTTCCCTTTGCTCCTGAAGCATTAGAACCATGAGCAATTCCTTGAATTCTTGTGCTTTCCCATCAGTAAACTTCCAATTGGTTAATGGCAGTTATAGAACTATAGTTTGCCTAAAAAGATTTATAAATTCTAGGGAAGCAGAAATTATAAAATAATTTTTTGTTAGTTACATTATACCCAAACTGAGTGTGGAATAACAATACAGAAACCTTATAAGAACACAACCACAAGTAAATTGGAAAGAGTACAGTGGAAATATACCAAGAACATCCATGGATGTAAAAAATTTGTTATTATGAAAGACAGAAATTTATGAACTTGAACAGTGTCTCATGCAGACATTTAGAAGGAGACCGTATTCAGGTTTGTAGGTCATTTTGGGGCAACTACCCCTTGAAATGCTTGGGGTTATTAAAAAGTTGTAAAGAATCATCTTACAACCTATGTAGATGGTTATATAGGAATAAGAAGTGTACTTATTGGTTCTCTGTGAAGATAAATAACACAGAAGGAATTTAGATATTTTTAAGAATAAACTGGATGCTTACTTACTATGGTAATAACTGTTTTTGGTATGTTGGCAAGCTAGAAGGCAATTATTGCACATGCCTGAATTATTTGTATGTATGTATCTATGTATGTATGTATACATGTGTGTAACTTCCAGGTCTTCAGCCTAGTCTCTGTTGACCTTAGAGCTTTCTCTGACTACTGTCTGAAGCTGATTATGGTAATAAATGGTTTATGTTATAAACCAACTTTTTCACTGGGGATTACTTGCAATCGCTGATTCTACCTCAGTGCCTTTTCCTTACTAGGAGGGAGTCTACCTGAGTTGCATGTTGGCCACTCTAGTATGTAATCTTGTGACTCCCTCTCTTGCTGAACCTTTGTTGGACACAAGTCTAGAATGACATCTCCTCTCCTATTCTTGTTACTCCTCCCATGTGATTCCAGGCAGTCCTCATATCCTGTTCTGTCTGTCTTGATAAGTGAATTCCAGTCACTCACCATCAATATCAACTCATGTTGTCCTGCTTTATCTAGTAGGTCCTACAACTGTGGTCTGTATGCGGTCCTTTCCTCACTATCACAACCCTGTTTTGTGGCATAGGCTGAGATTATGAATAGTGGCCTATACTTACACTGGAGTCTGATTACCATGAGTCTGTCATTAACTCTGATGACATCCCCCACTATTTTCTGAAGCCTTTCCTATTTCCCACACCATTTCTTGTCTGTCCTCCTCTTGAGTAGTAGCAAGTGGCTTTGTTGCACTGCTCTTCCATCTTGGATTCTGGGTACACAGTATGTCCAGCCTCCTGCTTACCATCCTATAATCCACTTCCAAGCTGCACCCTGTCAGTGAACCTATACTGAGTGCAGCAATCTTAAGTTCATGTTTGAAAGGGTGGTTTTACATCCATATTTTAATGAACAGAGCTATCTCCAGGTAACCCACTGGCAAATGGACACAGGCCTAGTAGCTTACTGACCTAAGGTTGCTCAACCCACAAAAATACCCACACCCATTTCTGGTGACATTAGTCAACATGACCTAGAGAATTTTTACACTGTCAAATAGCTAACTCTAACAAGACTCACAGTCTGTGATCCATGTTCCCCCATCTAGGGATTGCTGCTCACCACATTTGATGCCCAAAGTGGTTGGTCAATACAGCTCTTTCTCCACTGAGCACCATCTAGAGTCTGAGCTTCTGCCTATAACTCCATTCTTAGGTGAATTTGACATGGAAACACTAAACTTTGGTAGGCGGAAGAAACTCCACAGAGGCATATGGAGAACATAGAAATGCTATACAGGCATTGACCAGTGGTCAGGATTGAATGTTGTACATTGTGCATAGAAGGCAAAGATTTTAACCCTTATGCCAACTGTGCATTTCTAGTCTACCTTTATAAATATTATTTTTTATGATGTGCTCCTTGAGCTTGATGACCAAATATATGTATATAGATATAGATATATATGTCTGTTATTTGAGCAGTAAATGGCATGGGTGAATCAAGCTATTTTTCTCCTGTGACATAATAACATAGTCAAAGACCAAAGTATACATTCAAAAAATGCAGTAGACAGAAACATGCATTTTGCAAACAATAACTTGGTCATACAGTACAATTAGAACACTCATTATTGTGCATTGCTTTCATCAATGGAATTAATTTATACTTTGTGTCTGAAAAACAGCTCAACGTGCAAGTCAAACACGGTAAACATTTTATATACCCATACCTGAAACATAGGTATTAAACAAATAAAACTATAAGATGGACATGTGGGCTGCTTGCCTGAACATGATATACTACAACAGAAATGTTCTCCAATAATTTACTGTTCTACAAAATCCAAAGTGTTTTGATTTATCCATCACCAAGTCATATCACAAAATATTGTACACATTTATTAAACAGATCTAAATTCAATTTAGTTATCATCCTTTATCCATAGCATTTCAACGTTACTATAAGAGTATTAATTACAAGTTAGTATTGACCTCTTTTTTATACAGTGTGACTACATATGCTAACAGTCCCCATAATTATCAGTGTTTCATGCATCCTGTCTTGTTTTGCTTTCTGCCACAGATTGACAACAGTGTAACTGTAGCTTCTTTGACAATCACTTCTTACTATTCCCTTTGTCACCATGGTTCTGGTAAAACAATCATACTATCTCACTTCTCCCTTCTGGAGGTTCTACTTGTAACTGTGGATTGCCTTAAATTAGAATTATCAGTTATTTGACTTCTTTACTTCTGATATGAAGATGTTGCTTTCATAATATTTATATGTACTAGCATAGTGGCTGCACATATACATATAAGAAAGCAACATCTTCTTTACTTCTGACATGATGATGTTGCTTTCATAATATTTATATGTTCTAGCATAGAGGCTGCACACTCTTGTTATTATAATGACTACAGAAATTTTTAATGGAAATATTCATAATATTTTGTGGGACATAGACAGTTTCTCAAAAAAAAAAAAAAAGAATTTCTCCACAAATAGTAAAGTTAGTCATTTTTGTGCACAGCTCCATCCTTTTCATTTAACTGTAATAATCTATATTGCTTTTTGTTGCATCCCCAAGGTAGATATGAAAGACCTACATGTTGTCGTTGACATTGTTCTCCAGTAATATTTCCTTCTACACCATCTCTTGTTCATAGGTTCATAGGTTCATAGGTTCATAGGTTCATACTAGGCTATCTGCCCTAGGGCATTTATAAGCCTAGCCAGAGTGTGTTTGGCTTTCGTCACCCATTTTAAATTAATTTATCTATGCCTTTTTTTGAGGTTAGTATACTGTGCCTCCGTCTAACAGTGACACAGAAGTGATAGCCAGGGTAAACCTACAATCTCCCATCCACTCATCAAGATTCCTCTTGAAGAGAGTCAATGTGGGACTCTGCCTAACCTGGACTGGGATTTTATTCCAGAGTGAAGGGAGCCTCTGGGTTATGAATCTGTCCCTCCAGCATGTCCTATTTATTTCAGTGCTGAGGTTCAGGTCTCCCGGGCGCGTAGCTCGATGGGATTTGGATTTTCTGAGGTGCAGCATGTCCATTAATTCCGGGTTGGACATGGCTTTATACGTCAGGCACAGATCGCCTCTGAGCAGGCGGTATGCCACTAAGTAGAGCTGGAGTTTCTTTAACTGGGCAGCATATGGCATCTGTTTGAGCCCTTTGATCCTCTTGGTGAGGTACTTTTGGGGTCTTTCCAGTTGCTGCAGGTGTCTGGTAAGGTACATCCCAAAAGGGGCATTGTACTCAATTATGGGCCTGATGAGGGATGAGTAAAGAGGCACGATGACCTCCCCTGATCTAGATGTGAATCCCTTCATGATTAGGTGGGCTATATAAAATGTTTTTCTAACCACTTTGGCCACGTGGTTGTCAAATGAGAGATTGCTATCAACTTGGGTCCCCAGGTCCCTAATGACTTCTTCTGTACTTAATGGATTACCACCTATGTGGTAATTTGTGGGCACTTTGTTTTTGCCAAAGGGGATGACTATACACTTTTTGGCGTTTAGCTTGTGGCCATGGCTCTGGCACCATTTGTCTGTTTCTATGAGGCCCTTTAGGAGGATGCTTGTGTCGGCTGGAGAGTTGATTATGGCACCCAGTTTGTAGCCATCTGCGAACTTGGTCAGCCACAGTCCTTCCGTGTTGGCCTGTACCGCCAAGAAATATATACCGAACAAGAGATATCCCAGGACTGAGCCTTGTGGGATGCCACTTGTAACTGGTTTGGAGTCTGACATGGCTCCAGCAATTCTAACCATGTGGGTTCTGTCCTTGAGCCAGTTTGCAACCCATCTAGTGTCATAGGAGTTTATATTTAAGCTGGTGAGCTTATCTATAATGCCCGAGTGGGGTATTGTATCAAGGCTTTTGCGAGGTCCAGGTAGGCTGTGTGGACCAACTTCCCCTCGTCAATGGCCTTGGTGACTGTTTCAATTGTTTTTCACATTATGCTGTCTGATCTCAGACCTCTTCCCAAATTATATGATACAGAATTTTAAACTGCTGCTGTATTATTTATTTTGGTTTATTGTTGCTTTTTAGTTTTCTTGATAAGTGAATTCTTTATTTAAAACGTTTTCTTATCTGCTTGCCTCTGCCATCATAAAATATCAGTCCTGCTGTTTATATAGACTATGCATACTGTGTTTACACCTTTCAAGTTTGTTCCAGTTCCTTTGCTATTGATTTTTTTGACTGAATCAGTATTACTTAATTTTCATACATTTTTTTTTTTTACTCTTTGACCAGGATTCAGAAACAGTTGTCACACTGCATCATACAAAATAACATGGGTGATGACAGACAGGGAGAGAATGCTTTAGACACATACATATGACAATCTTGCTATCAGGAAAAATAGTTAATTTAGTATCATATACAAACTACCACATAATAAGAATATGCAAATAAGCAATATTATGGAAATATGAACAATTGTGAAAGCAAATGAGGATATACATCACAGAGACACATTTCAGAAATGTATTAAACATCACAATGAGCCATTTAAAGTAGGAAATTAGTCTTCTTCTTCTTCTTTCGGCTGCTCCTGTCAGGGGTCACCACAGCAGATCAACTGTTTCCATTTCTTCCTGTCCTCTGCATCTTGCTCTGTCACACCAACCACCTGCATGTCCTCTCTCACCACATCCATAAACCTTATCTTAGGCCTTCCTCTTTTCCTGTTACCTGGCAGTTTCATCCTTAGCATCTTTTTCCCCAATATACTCTGCATTCCTCCTCAGCACATGTCCAAACCAACGTAATCTTGCCTCTCTGGCTTTGTCTCCAAACCTTCCAACCTGGGCTGACCCTCTAATATACTTATTCCTAATCCTGTCCATCCTTGTCACACCCAGTGCAAATCTTAACATTTTCAACTCTACCACGTCAAGCACTGACTCCTGCCTTTTTGTCAAAGCCACTGTCTCCAACCCATATAACATAGCTGGTCTCACTTAGTTCATTGTCATTTTTTTTGTGAACAGAGATGGAGATATACTGCATTAGTATGCTAGGAGCATAGTCTGCATTCGTTTATCAATATTTGTTAGGGGCTATTTATGCAACTACTGTCCACAATGGTGCACATCATCACACTTTCCACCACAGATAATCTGACAGTGCTTAACCCAACATCATGTCCATGACCAGGACCTAGTGAAATGATATTGTGTAGGCAGAAACAACAAATCAGACCTTGTAGACATGCTGCTTTCACATGGAATCTTGTAGGAGGCATGGAGTAGCAGTCTTTGTGGACAGTAAGACATGTGTTGCATTGACCATCCTTGCAAAGGAGACCTTCCATCAACCATTAGAGAATACTTGGGGGGCTTACTGGCATCTGCCTCATGAATACTATACAATTCCTTTGATGTCATGTGGAGGATCATATGTGATTTCTCAGACTACAAAGAAGAAAAACACCATTATGCAGGTCTTCTTTGAAATAGTCCATTTTTTAGGGGATCTATGGGTCATTAAATGTACCCACATCACCATCAAGGCCATGCCTGACCCACATAACATCTTGAAGGGTTTCCATTTCATCAAAGGCTAGAAAGAATGTGTTGCACAATGTATTATTTGTTGTGTTTCTGTGTGCCACTCAATAAGTTCCCACAACTCCAACATACAGCACACATCCAGATTATATCAGTGATTAATACAGGGTGATTTCCCATGAAGACATCTTATTGCTGATAGTGGATACAACCTACAGCCATGCCTTATGACATTGATATGAAACTGTCAGAACATGAATGAGATGATTTACAATTCTTCATTGTCACAGACCCACAACAACATTACTGAGCACACATTCAGATTGTTGGAAGCCTGCTTCTGTTGTTTAGATTCTTCTGGTGGTGTATTGCAGTATGCCTTGGAGACGTGTAGCAAGATATTTGTTGTCTGTGCAGTGCTACATAACATGGTCAAACACAAACATCTAGATCATCTAGACTATAGTCTAACCAAAGGAAGGACAGACAGACAGACCACAACCATGTGCAGATCAGGTGCTGGATGAATAGTTGTTTGAATAACTGGCTGAAGGACAATCCCATGTAACTATGAGGTGAGCGCAATACACTGCAGCCTGACAAAGAGGTAAGGTCTAGTCCAGAATGCAGAAAACAAAGGTTAAAACTGATTCAACAAATGCCATACCCAGTTTATGCAGTACAGAGAATTGTCTGGATATGTTGTGCATTTGTCATACATTACCTAACCCATATATCATAGTGAAGTGGGCAAAGCACAGCTGCCATCATTTGCACAGATGTAATGGGGCACAGTGATTGGGACCAGTGATAGCTACAAAGAGGAGGAGGGAAGGATTAGAGGATGTGGAAGAGTTATTGTTACATTGTTGGTTGACTGTAGGAGCTGGGTTGATTGTGTATTGAGAGGGCTGAGCTTTCCAAGAGGGATACATGGCCATATGTTTTATATGGTTATACAGTACTGGAACAGTGGGATACATCTCCAGCAGATGACACAGCACTGCCTGTTTGTGGATCTGAAATGGGTTCTGGGTCTGCAGTGGGAAACAGTGTAGAATGTGGATGGTTTCAACCACAGGGGATCTTCTACATGGAAAATAACTGCCAGCAACATCTACTGGCAAGGAAGATGTGGAAGTGAGGGACTGTGACTCCTTCAACATGTGTTGCAGAGCTAGGGTCATGGTACATCAATCCATAGTCCTGACTTAATGCTTTGTAGTGGTTCCTCTGCCAAAAGCAGTTGCATGAAAAGGTGAAAAACATTCTCCATATGTTGGTATCTGTCTTTGCCATGCAAAGACCACCTTCACTGTTAATTATCATCATTGCACTAACATCAGGTATGTACATTTATGCTATGGCTGACTCCATGAGTGTTGCATCTATTGAAAGAAGACATGAAAACACCTTTTTGTGCACCTGCAGATATGTGACAATACCACACCTTAGTGCTATAACAGTGTTTTGGGTAACATATTATACACAGAATGAACACAGACATATATCATTCTTTATACGGTGACTCTTGCCTCCTAGATGTGTCAGAGAGAGAGATATGGTGATGTTTATAATCAGCAAAATTATGCCACTAGAACTAGTGGCTTATAGTAATCCTAACCTTGTGTTTCCACCTATGGAGATTTACAATGCTGCCACCATTCCAGCTTCCACAAAGAGGCCTCCACCAGATATTATTGTCCTCTCTCTGGCCTCAGACACTGAGGATTCTTAGGTGTCAGTCAGGGAAGGAGGTCCATGACAGCAGACTTCCAGCAACTCTTATTTTCCCAAATGCAATAATATGAAATTTGTGTGCTGGCACAAAGTAACAAGTTGGTGTCCTTTCCACAGACCCATTGTGCAGAACTTCTGTGACCAGAAATGGTATTAACATATTTTACAAATTCCTGGCACACATACTCCCTTAGGGCCTTATTATCCCTGCCTGTATTAATAATGTACTTATCATGGACACATAGAGCCTGTAGCAACACCTGTCTCTACTGGAGTGAGATGCCTCAACCAGTGTCACTGTTTTGTTGACACTATATTACCTGTATATGTGAACATATATCAAAGGCTAGCATCTGGATACAGAAATATCGCACATCCTCTTTAACACTCCATCAACTATGCAGCAACTGTGGATGCAACAAGAGGTATGCCTTCTATACTGTGGTTACACAGTTCAGGACCCCACCTTTGTCTACCTACTTTGGACAGCTTGAAAGCAGACTGTGCTGTAACATCCAGACTGTGATCTTTCTTGAGTCCCCATCAGGCACCCTGCTATGTTTCCCATGGAAGACATCAACAGCCTGATTGATTTTGGAGGTATGCCTGCACCACCCCGCCCCAATTGTGTGTATGAGTCAAATGAAATCCTGTAGTGGAGGATGTTCCTTGTAACACATCCCTGTTTGCATGTGTTGCCAGCCAACATGGCTACCTCCAGCAGTTTCTGATGTACAGCAGTCCATCTGTGAGTCTGGTGATGGATGGACCTGTGCCCTATATGCTCTCAGTCCCTGGTCCTATTCTCAGTGTTTCCACCCTGTTGAGCAACAACCCCTGTAAAGTATGTACATGTTGTCTGCATCCTTTCTCCTGCTGAAGACTATTATCCTTACAGATCTATATTAGTTTGGCAAAATGATATTCCGGTGAACACCTATTCATCGGACCCTAATCAGAGAAAACTGCATCAGCAATTCACTGAATTTACTAAGGGCAATGAAATAGTTGCCCAAAGTACAAAAGACCAACTTTTAGTTGACTCAAAATCACCATATTAGGGACCTTTGCCCCCTACACCCCCCCTAACTATATATACCAACTCCGAGATCGCACTACAGTGGAGAAAAGGGCAAAGTTCTGTAGCTGTCCATTGTGCTTCCGGCAACTATTCCATTATCCTTAGTGAATTCAGAGAATTGCTGAAGCAATTTTCGCTAATTACTGGTCGATGATAGGTGTACGCCGGAATACCATTTCGGTGACCTAATATAGACCCTCTCCTTACCACAGCTGCTGCCACATTACAGGTTTTTACTGTTATAACACTTCAGTATTTTCTGTTTGAATATATGCTTGGTATACTGCTGCACTGCACTACTGATATCATAATGAGCACTGCAATGCTGACCATGACTTTTATCGCACTATTAATAAGCTTGTAGCACAGCAAACAAACTAATAAAGTAGGTTTTCTTAAATGGCTCTGAAATGCATATAACTTGCCATGTGATACAAGCTCTTCAGCTTGCTATGTGATCCATGCTTACCAAAATACATTCATGGTAGTCCATGGTACAAGCCATGAATTCCCAGGCTGCTGTGATAGTCTTTCACTCTTGTTTGCATAGCATAGAGGTAGGATGTCAGATTGGTGCAATGGACAGTGTCATGTTGTCATGCTATTATACTGCTTATATGTTGACATAGAAACACTATTATGCCTGACAGGCTCACATCTGACACCCCTTCCATGCATGACTATTATGGGTCCACTACTGCATATTGGCAATGGGCTGACAGTCATTGCATGTTTATTGTGGATACTTTGATGTGCATTGATGCAACTCAGTTACCATTTCCCTTCTAGTGTAAACATAGCAAGTATACTTGATATGGCAGAATTTAGAAGGGCTCCCATGTAATGTAAATGGGTGACAAAGATATTTTACTACTTGTTATATCTCTACCATTGAGATTGTCTGATAGGGGATTCAAAGTGGCTTGAGTACAAACTGGATATTTGGTACATGCTTATTTGCCAGGGTACTGGGTGATGCCACAGGCATCAACTAGTCTGGTGAGTCAGGTTAGGGAGAGATAACCTGAGAAGTACAGCAAGTATAACTTCCTGCTTATTGTTTTTTTGCAATATTTAGCCTTACTGTACACA
>NC_056736.1:13079022-13237496 GCF_019279795.1 Protopterus annectens
TGTATAAGAATGGCAGTGTCTCAAAACAGCATGTGTGATGGCTATAGAACATATATGCATATGAACTAGGTATGGAAATAAGATAGATAAGAAAAGCTGATGGTGGAAAAACAGAAGTCCAGGAAGTCACCAAAAGAAGGGAGTGCAGAAAAAAGTGGGATAGAAAAAGAAAAGGACCAGGATAAGAAGGAATATAGGCTGACAGAACAGTGACAATAGAAAAGAACAAGCGTTAGAGAACTCTACCAGCTTCTGGGAAGAGACTCAGCAGATGGAACAAAGAAATTCTATCGTACTGCAAGCCAAAGACAGAAAGATAAAGAAGATAGTCATTAGACACCTTTTATAAGTGATGCCAGCATCAACCTGCTCACAAGCCCACAGGACATTAATGGCAAATTATATTAACACTTCCAGAAGCTTCCGAATGAAGAAAATGACACAGAAGCTGTATTATCCCAGACACAGCCTATAAAGAAATAAGAAGAGGAGTCCCACATAGAAAAAGTATGAACAGCACTAAAGAAAATTAAGTCAGGGAAATCAGCTGTCTGAAATCAGGTCACATCAGAAATGATCAAGATGTTGTGTGAGTTAGGAGAAAAGTACCTCTAGAGGGTACTCATAGCAGTATTGAGAGAAAGACGTGCCAGATGACTGAAGACTAAACATTCCAGTGCCAGTTAGCAAAAACAAAGTGGACATTCACAACTGTAGGCAGTACAGAGGTATCAAACTCCTGCCGCACTGCATGAAAATTCAACATAGGGTGATCGAAAATTGAATATGCAGAGTAGTAGAAAGTAAAACAGGAGATGAACAGTCCATGTTCAGTCCAGTTTGCAGTACAACTGACCCCATGTTTGCTGTGAAATAAATAGGTAAAAATAAGTAAGAGATGAGGAAAGAGTCCAACTAGGATTCCTAGACTTGGAGAAAGCATATGAAAATGTCCCAAGAATGCTGATTTGGGCAGTCCTGTCATGGTTTGAAGTCCTAAGAACATTGGAAAAATTACTGCAGGCTAGACACAAGGACCCAATGACACAAGTCAGAGCAGTGCTCACACTCACGGAGGGTTTCCCAGTGGGACAGGTTGTACATCACTGTTCACCACTGCTGTTCATACTGGTGATGGAGTCATAGGTTCATAGGTTCATAGGTTCATACTAGGCTATCTGCCCTAGGGCATTTATAAGCCTAGCCAGAATGTGTTTGGCTTTCGCCACCCATTTTAAATTTATTTTGCTATGCCCTTTTTTGAGGTTAGTATACTGTGCCTCTATCTAACAGTGACACAGAAGTGATACCCGGGGTAAACCTACGATCTCCCATCCACTCATCAAGATTCCTCTTGAAGAGAGTCAATGAGGGACTCTGCCTAACCTGGACTGGGATTTTATTCCAGAGTGAAGGGAGCCTCTGGGTTATGAATCTGTCCCTCCAGCATGTCCTATTTATTTCAGTGCTGAGGTTCAAGTCTCGAGCACGTGGCTCGATGGGATTTGGATTTTCTGAGGTGCAGCATGTCCATTAATTCCGAGTTGGACATGGCTTTATCGTCAGGCACAGATCGCCTCTGAACAGGCAGTATGCCACTGAGTAGAGCTGGAGTTTCTTTAACCGGGCAGCATATGGCATCTGTTTGAGCCCTTTGATCCTCTTGGTGAGGTACTTTTGGGGTCTTTCCAGTTGCTGCAGGTGTCTGGTAAGGTACATCCCAAAAGGGGCATTGTACTCAATTATGGGCCTGATGAGGATGAGTAAAGAGGCACGATGACCTCCCTGATCTAGATGTGAATCCCTTCATGATTAGGTGGGCTATATAAAATGTTTTTCTAACCACTTTGGCCACGTGGTTGTCAAATGAGAGATTGCTATCAACTTGGGTCCCCAGGTCCCTAATTACTTCTTCTGTACTTAATGGATTTCCACCTATGTGGTAATTTGTGGGCACTTTGTTTTGCCAAAGGGATGACTATACACTTTTGGCATTTAGCTTGAGGCCATGGCTCTGGCACCAGTTGTCTGTTTCTATGAGGCCCTTTTGGAGGATGCTTGTGTCAGCTGGAGAGTCGATTATGGCACCCAGTTTGCAGTCATCTGCGAACTTGGTCAGCCACAGTCCTTCCGTGTTGGCCTGTACCTCCGAGAAATATATACCGAACAAGAGAGGTCCCAGGACTGAGCCTTGTGGGACACCACTTGTAACTGGTTTGGAGTCTGACATGGCTCCAGCAATTCTAACCATGTGGGTTCTGTCCTTGAGCCAGTTTGCAATCCATCTAGTGACATAGGGGTTTATATTTAAGCTGGTGAGCTTATCTATAATGCCCGAGTGGGGTATTGTATCGAAGGCTTTTGCGAGGTCCAGGTAGGCTGTGTGGACCACCTTCCCCTAGTCAATGGCCTTGGTGACTGTTTCAAAGAAATCAACCAGGTTTAAGAGGCAGGATCTGCCCTTAACAAAGCTGAACTGGGTAGGATCCAGTGTTTGTAGGTCCCCAGTATCTTTATTTATGAGGTCCATGATGATCCTTTCCATAGCTTTGCAGACCAAGCTAGTCAGGCTTATGGGGCGATAGTTTCCAGGATCCGTTGAGGCACCACCTTTATGGAGAGGGACCACTGTTGCTGTACGCCACTCTTTGGGCACATATCCTGTAGTAAGGCTGAGATTGAACAGTAGTTTTATGTTTGGGTTTAGCTCTTCTTTGAGTTCATGTAGGATGCAGCCCGGGACACCATCTGGTCCCATTGATGCTGTGTGCTGTGTGGGCTGCAGTCAACTGGCACAATGTGTCAGGGGTAGAGTTTGAGACAAGAATGAGAAAAAAACTGAAAAGTAAGGTGTACAAAGTTTTGCAATGAGTGATACTGTATGTTACAGAAACCTGGAAAGTCAAGGTAGGCAGTTGAGGAAGCCTGAGGTGATGGAAATAAAGTATCTGAGATGGGTGGTAGTATGCACACTCTGGGATACATGAAGAAATGTAGATATCCAAATAAAAGCACAAGTAGCTTCAATTGTAGAGACCATCAAACAAACGAGATTATGTTGGTTCAGACAGATATGCAAGAAAGCAAAAGACAACCTGTTGGTAAGGTTTAGGGCAGAAGGAAGAATGCAATAGAAAACAAGTGTGCCCAGCAAAGAGATGGATAGATTGTACAGAAGTCCTGCGACAGTCAGGTATGACTACTGAAGATGGAAGGAGAGTGGCACTGAATCAAGTGAAATGGTGACAATTAAAGTGACACCCCAAACTCATGCAGAAAAATACAAAAAAGGGGCTGCTAATGATGGTCATGAATGCTGTTTTGTTTATGACCCTAGCAAATGTTGAAGATAAGTCTACGTAAATTACAAAACAGAACACTTTTTCAAATTATAACTGTTATTGACAGCATTAACATATGCATGAACTGAAAAATAAAAACTGCATAGTCAAGCCATTTTGTCACATGACATGAAGCCCCCAAAGATGCCTTGCTCTCTCTTCTTCCATAAAGTTGTCCCATCTTCAATAATATGCAGAATGTGTAGTATAAACTAAAAGTCATAATTATTGAATATACATGTGAGGAAGCAAACTATGTTTGTATGCACATCTATGTCTTGTGACTCTTTCATATCATACATATGCAGCTAAACATGCATAGTAGGACATGTTCCACAGACCTGCAAACAATACAGAGGCATGAGTAGCAATGATGGCTCTTTTTCTTGTCAAGACATTGTAGTGGCACAGTAGCGAACTGTTGGGGCACTGATGACATGGAAAAAAACATAAAAGCACCATACCAATAAAGTATAGAATGCATAATACAAGGTAGCAACTCACCCATAAAATGAAAAACCATTTCCCTGTTAAAAAAAGAAAAAAGTGAATGCCATAATCTTACAAATCATGGCAATCTTTACAACACAACTATTAATTTTTCATGCTCAAGGATTATAGATGAAGTGTCAGCATGTTACAGTGTTAGAAGGCAAGGCTAGTACAACAAAGGTTGGAAAATATCATGCACAAAACATTTATGCCTCAGTAAAAAAGAGCAACAAATATCATTAACCATCCCCAACCCCTTTTTCCTTTTTTTGTACATGGGGTTGGAGTGTCTCTTCAACAGTAACACTCATCTAGAGTCAAGCACTGCTGGCTGGGTAACCCTACAACAGGTGTGCTTCCATACCACATACTCACATGCACAATCACACATATGTCGAGGTTAGTGTCCAGTCCACCAACAGCATGTTTTTGTAATGTGAGAGGAAACTGAAAAATACCCACACTAACACAGGGAGGCCATGCAGATGACACACAGAAGGCATCCCAGCTGAGAATCAAACCAGAGGATCTCATGCTGTGAAGCAACAATGCTATCTGTTGCACCACAGTGCTGACATAGGCTGTTTATAATATATAATATATTCAAAAACACTTATGCTGTTCTGTACTGCATTGTAAGCAAAATATGCAGCACATTTAGCCAACATTAAAAATAAAGCACACATATTCTTGCTATAGACACTGGTGAATAGCAACCTAGTTTAAATGTCTGTTAAAATGTCATTGAAGAAAAAGCAAGTCATCAGTTAACAGCTCCTGCATTACAGTGATAGTTTTTGACACCTCAGAAAGGATGTGGACGAAGATCTGTCAGCACTTGGACTAAAAATTGGAAGCCTTAAAGCATTCAGTTCCTCTAGTTTATTTTGTCAAGCATTTACAACTACAGTTAACGATGGAAGAGCTGCTCTGCCATCAGAAATCAGAGTAATTCAAGCAAAAAAGTAAAAGTGACAATAGGCTGCCAATCCATGCAAGATGCCTGTGACTGGCACTGCTGTGATTCTAGTTACATTAATTTTTAAAAATATGTTTTCATTATGTGTAGCATGACACATACAGAGGGGGCTTGAAGCAGATTCTAGTGAAAAAACAGCAAAATCACTTTACGGCTACAGGTCCAGATAGATAGATAGATAGATAGATAGATAGATAGATAGATAGATAGATAGATAGATAGATAGATAGATAAAAATAACCATAACCACTTAATGATTCTGTTGCTTTAAAACAATCACAGTTCATAGAAAAATGGAATAACTGGGATACAGTAGCAACATAACTTATTTATTTATCCCTTTTGTTGACTGGGTTAATCCCACTTGGCAAATGGCCTCTTTTCCTGTGAGATCCAAGGTGATATTTATACTCGATAGGAGAAATTTGGCCAGGACACTGGAACATGAAGCTGCTAGATGGTGCCAAAGGGTCCTACAACAGCAAGGAAGAGGCCAAACAGATGCTGCATGGAGTAAGAGAGAAAGGCTATGGAGATGTTGGAGGTGGAAAATGAGAATTTGATGAAAATTGGTTAGAGATGGAGTATTAGAATGCAGACAAAGATTCCTGTGTGGTTCATGATACAAATGAGCAGCATTTATTCAACTCAATGGAGAATGAAGTAAGCAAACCTATATTGGAGTGGCACAGATAACATAAATTACTTCAAGAGGGCTTGTGGTTAATGTTCTGTTAAAAATAATCAAGCAAGATGATCCAGGTAACAGTTCTGCTGTTTGATGGGGTGAAATGGCAGATAGCTTTTTTTTGGAAGTGGTAAGGATGATAATGTAGAGAAGGAACCAGGCGATGCAGCAGTAGTGAATACAGCAGTTAAAACTTATTCAGCAGTGACAATAATAAAAGAGAATAGAAGCAATTAACTGTGGATGAGTTCAGTTTTGTGGCAGCAGAGAATGCAGCAGTTAAAATTTACATAGCAGTGACAGCAGGTAAAAAAGCAGAGCAACAACACACTGTAAGTAAAACTGTATTTAGCAAAGAAGAGAAGGCCAACTGTGAGAATAAGAACACATCATGAGACTGTAATAGGCAGATATTATGTACTGGATGATTTCCTATTCTGAAATTTAAATCTTAAGAAAGTCAATCTTTTATACATATAGGGTCAACGACCTGGTAATGAAATTTCAGGAGCGGTGTAACAAAAAGAAGGGCTTTTATCCAGTGAACAATTATTTGTTCCTAGTATTAACTTAAATAAAAAAGTGTTACTTTTCAATTTGGAACTGATGAACTGGATGAAAAAGAAGACGATGTTAATAAAATGCATGCAGGGTTTGAATGAAACTGTTTTTAACACTGTGAAAATCAGAGATGATAGAAACTTACAGAATGGAGGATAGAGGCTGGAAGCTGTTTTGAAACGTGAAAAAAAAGAAAAATTTAAGAAAGAAAGAAAGAAAAAAAAAAGAAAGAAAGAAAAAACACATGGTGAAAGACTTGCCAAGTGTTAGGTGTTTTTCTGGTTATAGAGGAACAATAAGATATGCTAGCCAGCCTAAATCATATTTCTTTTGTGGGGACTTTTCACATATAATAAATGATTGTGACAAGATACAAAGTGATCAGTGTTAGGAGAAAGGGCATATAGCAAGAAGATGTGTGGCTGAATGCAGGTTGGGAAAAAATGGAGATACGTTTAGATGGACTGTTAAGGGCACACAATAAGTAATGCAAAAAGGATGGGGGAAGGGAAAATAATATGCATGAGGAAGGACAACATGAGCCTGAGGAGAACATAAATTAGATGAAGAAGAAAATGTAGAAAAAGAAATCAATACTGAGTTGAAAAAAAGGAGAACGCAGCCTGCATGCAGGAAAAGAGATCGAGTGAAGGGGTTTGACACTAAGACTTTTTTTGAAGTTCTAGACAGTCTGATCAAGGATTATTTGTACATAAATCCAGGCAAAAATAATCAATAGGAAAAAGAGTAAAATAGGAAAGCAAAAGTTTAAAATATTCCACTGAAAATAAGGAATGCAACCATTTCAGAGTATTTTCAGTAATTGTGAGCACTGCAAAAATGATAGGGATACTGGAATAGTATGCTGAATGTGATTTGGATGCCATTATGTTAAAAGATGCAAGATTCCTGACAACTAAAGAAAGACAGCAAAGATTTAAATTGTGGGTGGAAATATAATACGAAACCTAGGAAATGAAAGCTGTTCTGGAGTGGCTATATGGTGTAAACAACACTGGAATACTATATGCAATAAATATAAGGCTGGAAAGGTTAACTGTTGTGGATTTGAGGTGGAGAGAACATATTTACAGAATTATAACACTGTACACATATATAGTTAGCAAAGAAAGAAAATCTGTTTTATCAAATATTTGATTATGTCTTGGTTAACATTAAAATTATAACTGCTGGGTACTTCAATTGTGGATTAAAGGGGAAATCATCAAAAAGAAAGGGCAAGATATAAAAAAAAAAGTAATAATGTGGCAAATTAGCTGTGTGGAACTGAAGTCTATAGATTTATAGAAGGGGATCTTGGATATTTTGTATTATAGGAAGGCTTTGGGTTAGCAGATGGTAATAGAGCTGTGATGTGTTTCTCAGACCACTTAGCGATATGAAGGGAGGTAATGGAAGAAAGGTAGTATATTAAAATAGGAAAGAGAATAAAAAGAATAAATGAGAAATTATAGGGTGAAGCTGAAAAGTGGAAAGTACTGCACTTATAGAAGGATTATATAACCATGAAGGACGTCAACAAAAACTGGTCTGGGTGTTGGACTGAATTTGAAAAGTATAAAAAGTGTTGTTTCTGGTTTGTTTGCCCTATGGCAGGATGATGTAAGAATGGAAGACAAAATGAAGTATGGAGAATTTAACAGAAATGTATTAGAGAATTTACAGAATAATACATGAGAGTATTATGATATTGAAAAAGAAATATATAACAGAAATCGAGAAAATTTAAGGCATTCATATTTTGACATAAATATTATTTACAAGGGAGAAGATATCTGCATATTTTGCCAAAACAGCAAAGGAGAATGTTAGTATAATGAGAGAAATGAAGGATGCAAAAGGAAAGGTCAAAAGGATGCAAGAACAAACTATAAATATTGCAGTACAGCATGTGGAAAATAAACATGTATAAGAGTATAATGATGGAAAATATGAAAGAATGGAAGTAAAAAAAAAAAAAAAAAAAAAAAATTCCAGAATAAGTTAAGGAAGAATTTGAAAAAGAGATTACTATTAGTGAATTGGATGAAGTAGTTAAGAAACTAATTGTTGATCAGTATTAGGCTAAAATTCTGTAGGTTATGAAATGTAAAAGAAAGTAGTGGACTTGTGAAGAAGATATTTTACAAATATACTGAATGAATAGCTGAATTATGAAGAGTTATTTAGTGGGATATTAAAATGTACGAGGAAGAAAGATGAGAAAAATTAAATAAAAAATTGGACAACCATCGCAGTAATTGACATAACATTTTATGGGAATAATACAGAGTAGCATAGAAGGAATGATGAGGGGCATTATCAAAGATTATATATATATGTATATATATGTATATATATATATATATATATATATATATATATATATATATATATATATATATCTGTGTGTGTGTGTGTGTGTGTGTGTGTGTGTGTGTGTGTGTGTGTGTGTGTGTGTGTGTGGTTTATTTCATAACACTGAAATTTCATAACATTGAATTTCGCAACACTGAGACTGTAACATCGAAAATTCAAAACACTGAAAACCCAAAACAATGAAAACTCAGAACATTGAAAGTGTGCTTTATAACAATGAAAACCACATTGCACAAAGAAATAAGATTCCCTCCACCTACAACCACAACAAACTAACAAATACACTTTCTTCTATGTTTCTGCATGGGGCAAGCCCCCCTGCACTCAACATGTGGGGGGCTCTGCCCCCCCCATAAATTAAATATACTAACTCCAAGATCACACTACAGTGGAAAAAAGTTAATTTCCCAACCTCAGTAGGAAATTAACTTTTTTTCCACTGTAGTGTCATCTTGGGATGGGGGGGCTTGCCCCCCTGCAAAAACGTAGTAGAAAGTGTGTTTGTTAGTTAGGTGTTGTTGTAGGAGGAGGGGATGTTATTTACATGCGCATTGTAGTTTTCATTGTTATGAAGTGCACTTTCAATGTTCTGAGTTGTCAGTGTTTTGGGATTTAGAAGTTTTGGTCTCATTGTTATGAAATTAAACATTATGAAATTTCAATGTTTTACATATATATATATATATATATATATATATATATATATATATATATATATATATATATCGGTCTACTTTCATGTACTGAAAACTTATTTCACTGAATTTCAAAACACTCACACCAAATCGCTGAAAGCTCAAATCACTGAAAACTCATGTCACTGAATGTAAGTACTGTTGGGTAAGCAAAACATATATGCCCTTTTCTCCACTATTGTGTGATCCTGGAGTTAGTATATATAGTTAGGGGGTGTGGGGGGCATAACCCCCTTCTTACTTTTGGTTTTATATGGTTAGCTTTCAGTGAAATGAGATTCATAAATATAAAAGCTAAGTAGGTGGGGGCTATGACACCCACACCCCACAATGTGGGGGGCTGTGCCCCTACACCCCTCTAACTAACTAACTATATATATATATATATATATATATATATATATACATATATATATATATATATATATATATATATATATATATATATATATATACTAACTCCAGGGTTGGACTACAGTGAGGAAAAGGACATATACATTTTATTTGCCCAACAGTACTTACATTCTGTGAAATGTGATTCAGTGAAATGAGTTTTCAGTGATTTGAGCTTTCAGCAATTTTTTGAGGGTGAATTGAAATTCAGTGAAATGAGTTTTCAGCGAATCAAAGTAGACCTATATATATATATATATATATATATATATATATATATATATATAGTAAAATTGTTATTGTTTGTGAGAAAAAATGTGGGTGATGTTATAAGTAAAAGGAAGGATGTGAAACTTATGGTAGATGATATTAGCAAATTATTTGATATTGTAGGGTATGATGCTTTGTGGGAAATTATGGAGAAATATGGAATAGGTAATAGAATTAGGAGAGTGAATATGTCAGTTTATCAGAATAATAGAGTGGGAACATTAGTAATTGATTGGCTAAGTAAAGAAATAAGGAAAGGATGTCCCATGACTGGAACATTGTCTCCATTAGTTATGGCTGGAATAGTGACTGAAGTAGCTTATATAATGAACAATGCTAAATATATGATGTCAAGGAGGTGGTGATATTGGTAGTTTTGATATTTATAGACGGTATAGTTGTAGTTTTTAAAAATAATATATGGATTAGGGAAGTGCTGGTTTGTCTGAATGGATTTTTAAAGGAAATGGAATGACCTTGGATAAAGACAAGTGTAAGGATCCTGGTGATATGATGAAAAATGAGACTATTTTTCAATGAATGAATAAAATAAAATAAAATAAAAAATAAAAGTAAAATAAATAGATAACATTTGGGGAGATTATGTGGTTATGATGCAATGGAAAGGCTGATAAAAGAATTGAAAAATATGTTTTCTGTGGAGGACATACACATTATTATTTTGGTGAATGTGATATTAATGGGAAAAGTAGCTTATATGTCCAATATTTATATGATCCCAGCAAAATATGAAAAGCAAATTGTGTAATTAATGTTTTCTTTCATATTGGGTTTAAGATTAAGCCCAATGAAAAGTGATGTATTGTATATGAGTATAGATGAATGGGGAATGGGTTTACTAAATCCAGATGTTAATTTTGCTTATTCAAACTTGTATAGAGTATAGACATGAGTAAATAAAGAAAATATGAATTTAATACTGAGAATGTTTAAATACAAATGCAAATGATTCTGGGAAATGTTAAGAATAAGAAAAATACAAAATGAATATGTGAATGAAAAAAATTAAAAATGATCAAAATGGAAAATAAAAATTGATGATATAGACAAAGGTAGAAGGATATGGTATACTAACCTAAAGAAACAATACTATTAGGTAAATCCACAGGAAAATTTACCAGAAGTTCTTAAAGTAATAAAAGTAAGAAAAAGTTGTGTTCCAGGGTAGGAGGGTATGAAGATTTTCTATTGAGAATGGTAATAAATAAATTATCAGTAAATGGGAAATTGCCATAAAAAGAAACACAGAAAAACTAGGTTTATTTTGTTGGGAGAAAGAACCAAGAAAGCATGTTTTTTTGCAACGTAAAGGAGTGGTGAAGCTCTAGAAAAAGTTGTTTGAAGAAATGTTTTGAAAATATTATGAGCAATATGCATGTGAAAATGATATTGTATGAATATTGTAAGAATGCATGTGAAGGGTAGATAAGAATGTATTGTATGTGACATGGGTTATTTAGAATGGAATTTTGTTTACTTGGATATGGATGTTGGCAGATATATTCAAAAAAAATTAGATTATGGCTGTGGAAGAAGTGGTGGGGCTCCGTTATTGAAGAATATCAATGAGGATATTCTAAGAAAAATGATACATAGAAATAGAAATGTGAATATATGAGTCTGTGAATATGTACATTTTCTAAATATTTAAAAAGCACTTTATGATGTGTTAAATAAAGGACCCTTACTCTTTTTGATAAGTGCTATGAGATCTTTTACATCAACTTGAGCTACCACTATTTCAGGCTGGTGCAGCCCCAGTTTAAAATTTTATCCAATCGATGGCAAACTCAGGTGTACAGCACATCCCTTCTTATACTGACTGCAGTGTCAGAAAAGTTAATCCAAGCATCTGACATAGGAATAGAACCCACAGCCTTTTGCACCAAACCCACACATGCTACCCATTGAGGTCCTGAGGCTGCAAACAAGCATGCTATTTTTCCAGCCCCCTTCAGCGAAAACAGTAATAATAAAGACAAAAACTGTACCAAGCAAATGCATCAACATGAACCATCTAGTATTCTGGATTGCAAAATAACACCAATAGAAATACTTTAGATCTGAATATCTGTGGTATCACAATACCTCCCAAATTATTTGGTGAAGAATACTGTACAAAGCCAAAAATGATGGTATGTGAAGGACAAAATCAGAATCAATTTTAAATATTACTTTAAGTCACTTAAAATATAAAATAAAAACAACTCTTGCATCAGTATAAATTTCTGAGCAATGAGAAGTATCCAACTTTAATGGCTGATATTACAGATTGACTGCAAGGATGACTCATTTACTAGAAAAACAAAAATGTTAGGAATGTCAGGACAAGCATCTGAAACAAGATAAGGACATTCTGCACAAACTGGGAGAGTCGAGATGTATGAGTAGCAATCAAAAGAGAATGTCTGATAATAGTCACCAGTTTCAGGTTTTGCATGCTTTTTAGGGGTATTCAGGATTTCAAATGATGCTGTTATGATTTTCTGAATGTTGTTATAGATGTCTAGCAACAAATCTCAGCAGAAGAATTTAAGAATTTGTAGATTTAATGACAGAGGTCATTAAAACTACACATCCTTTAATAAGCAGGGGCTTCTTCACTTTCAGGCAGCTTAGTCTGGTTTGACATTATCATAACATCTATAGCACCAACTAGCTAAAGAAGGACAGAAACTGAAGCAGAAGTCATCTTTCTATTTTCAAAACATGGGATACTACTCTACCTCTCATAAGGTGTGATAAATGGGCAAAATGTGGAACATTTACTAACACCTAGGGTGGGAGCTGACAGCGTGGTTAAACTGCTGCTTTATACTTGCTTTGCCACGTACCCAATTCTTCAGTCTTTAGAAAGTCTTAGGAGAAGCATCTCAAGTTGCAAAAGTCCAAGGCCCCAGATGGGCAATCCAAGCACCACCCCCAAAAGAAAAAAACACAGTCAACTCCAGTCATCAGATATACGCAGGCTTATAACATCATGATGTTGGATGGGAGTGGATGGGAGATCATAGGTTTACCCCGGGTATCACTTCTGTGTCACTGTTAGATAGAGGCACAGTATACTAACCTCAAAAAAAGGGCATAGCAAAATAAATTTAAAATGGGTGGCGAAAGCCAAACACATTCTGGCTAGGCTTATAAATGCCCTAGGGCAGATAGCCTAGTATGAACCTATGAACCTATGAACCTATAACACCCATAACACCAACAAGCAAAAGAATTAAAGAAACTACAGTCATAGTCAATTTTCCATCTTTAAAATATGTAATACTATACTATTTTATGCAATGTGGAACTATGGGTAAAATGTGACACAATTACTGACAACTAAAAAGGAAACTTATACCATGGTTAAACTGTGGACTTCATAATTTTAAACATTTCTTTGATACCCCTAGTCTGTGCTTGGCAGAACAGTCGCTTAAAATGTAAAGTCTTTCTTTTGCATTATTTATAAGATAAAAAAAGGTATACAGCAGTTGTAACATATTGTGATTTACCATGTACTCAGCTCTTCAAATATTAGTGGCTTGCTAATACATGGTACATGGGATGCTATGGCACTGGGGCTTGCTCACATCAAAGAAGGTGAAAACTATGTTGCCGGTAATTTTACTACCAGCAGTGTCTCCCAAGGCAGACAGGTTTCAGGGTAGATGCCAGACTAACAATGTACCACCCATCTGGGCAGCAGCAGTTTGGCAGTGTTGGAGGCAGAAGATCTTGTTTGATGTGACAATAGTGACGACATCAAAGTTATACTGTGCAGAAGATAGTACTAACCTATGAACCTATGAACCTATAAGAAAGGCCCGGCAATCTACTTTTGAATTCTGCCAAGAAAACGATGATGATGAGACAACAAAAAGAAGTGATGCAAGAAGATGATCCCATAAGTCAGAAGGCACTCACCATTCTACTAAAGAGCTGATGGTCACCCAGAGCATGCTCAGTGTTTGTGAAGCTGACAGATCAAAACTGTCCTCATGCTGATGTTGCTGGACAGAAAAGGGAGATCAAAAGTTAGAAAGATATTCTTAACATAGGAACATGGAATGTATGAAGCATAAACCAAGTAGAATTGGAAATTGTTAGATATCAGATGGAAAAAGCCAAAATCAATTTTTTAGGCATTAGTGAACTCAAATGGACAGGGCAGGGCCACTTTCAATCAAATGAGCATTGGATGTGCTACTCTGATCATGAAACATACAGGAAAAATGGTGTGGCATTCATCCTCAACAATAAGCTTTCAAAGACGGTACTAAAGTATAATGTTACTGGATGGCACAGCGGTGCAGCAGTAGCATTGTCACCTCACAGCAAGAGGTTCTCCAGTTTGATTCTCAGCCGGAGTGCCTTCTGTGTGGAGTCTGCATGTCCTCCCTGCATTTGTGTGGGTTTTCTCTAGGTACTCCGGTTTCCTCCCATGTTACAAAGACGTGTCTGGATTGTTTATCCCCTCTGAAACCTCTGCTAAAAATTGGCTTTTGTTCCAAGCCGAACTTTCCCAGTAAACAAATGTTAAATAAATAAAATAGAAATAAAATATAAAAGTTACCAGTGATAGAGTCATGTCAATCTATTTACAGGGAAAGCTGATCAATGTCACCTTGATCCACGTATATGCTCCAATGACAGACATTGAAGATGAGGATGTAGAATTGTTCTATGAACAACTTCAAAGTGAAATAGATCAAACATTGAAACAATAGCTACTGATCATTATGGGGGACTTCAATCCAAAAGTAGGAAGCACACCTGAAGATGCAATGGTTGGAAAGCACAGCATCAGAGAAATAAGTAAAGCCAGTGATAACTTAGTGCAGTTTTTCATACCAACTGTCAATAATGAATACGCATTTTCAACACTGCACACATCTCCAGTACACATGAACTTCTCCAAATGCAATGTATTGAAATCGAATTGACTACATCTGCATAGAGCACAGATGGAAATCTGCAGGGTTGACAGCAAGGCTAAACAAGGAGTTGATTGTGGAAGTGACCATGAGCTTTTGATATGCAAGATCAAGGTAAAGCTTTGCAAGAAGAAGATCATTAGTCTTTCCAATATATAATATGACATTGAAAACATTCTACAAGGCTATTGTATAAAATTAAATAACAGATTTGCCGTCCTTAATATATAGAGAGCCTGAAAAGTTATGGAATGACATTAAAAGTGTAGTTATTGAAGAAGATAAAAAAAAACTCCAGAAGAGAAAGAAAGCCAAACAGTCACCATGGATCTAAAAAAAACTAGAAAAGTAGCAGAAGAAAGAGGACAAACAAAATTTGTCAGTGACTGAGAAAAATTGTCACAAATGAAGTGAGAGTTTCAACATCAAATTCAGAAAGACAAGGAATGATATTTCAAAGATAGCTGTCAGAAAAGTGAATCAGAGCATGTAAACAGAAAACCAGACTAGCTTATCAGGATATTAAGAGATTGTGGCAAATTCCATCCTCAATTTGGGATGCTTAAAGATGTCAATGGAATGATACTGAACAAGCAGGAAAGCATTAAAAAGAGATGGAAAGAATATATGGAAAATGTATACAAAAAAGTTAATGTGGATAACATTAGGGAAATTGAACTGGAAATTAACATTGAGGAAGAACCATGTATTTTAAAAGAAGTCATAGCAGCAATTAAAGCTTTATTGAACAATTCACCTGGTATTGACAGTATTCTAACTGAATTAATTGAAGGCTCAGAAGGTGCTATCATGGCCCTCACTCAACTGTATCAACAGATTTGGAAGGGAAAATCATGGCCAACTGACTGGAGGAGATCACTGTTCATAGTTATACTGAAGAAAAGCAATGTCAAGGACTACAGAACAATTGCATTAGTTTTACATGCCAGCAAGATACTGCTGAACATAATACAATGAAGGCTACAATGATATGTTGAGCAAGAACTACCTGAAGTTTAGGCTGGTTTCAAAAAAGATTGAGGAACAAGAGACATAATTGCCAATGTTAAATGGATATTGTAGAAGAGCAAAGGATACCAAAAGCCCGTACACTTTTGCTTCGTTGACACAGCAAAACCTTTGACTGTGTGGCTCATGATAATCTATGGAGGACTCTAGCACTCGAACCTGAGTTGATGGCACCTAGAGACAGAGTTAGTTGAAATAATCCAGGACTGCCACCACCCCATGCACTCATCCACCCACATACACACATGCACATGTACACACATACACACACACACACACACACACACACACACACACACACACACACACACACACACACACACACACACACACACACACACACACACACACACACACACACACACACACACACACACACACACACACACACACACACACACACACACACACACACACACACACACACACACACACACACACACACACACACACACACACACACACACACACACACACACACACACACACACCAGATATTTGCTTGAGATCAAGTGAATGAATAAATTGATAAATAGTGACCCAGAAATGTATTTTAGCTCACTGATGTAAGAACCATGCAGTACAAAACCCCACTGCACTCTCAACATCTTAGCTCAGGAATCAGAAACAAGGAATAAAATCAAGGGCATCTTTTAATTATTTCTCTTATATACTTAGAAATGTGCATTATCAAGCATTTTCTGAAGGAGACAAAATCTGAAACTTGCATGTCTGTTATTACTTAGTGACCACAATCTGCAGCAGTTTGCAGAAGTCACAAATTTTACAAGGAATAGACTTAATACCTCTCAGTTCATAGGTTTATAGGAGATTACTAGGCTAATAACCTAAGGGCCCTTACAAGCTTTGCCAAAATAACCCAATTTTACCCACTATATGGCCCTTAGGAGCAAGGGAATGGCATGGATATGTGCCTATGCATTGAGTATCTTACAGATTGTCGCTATCCATAACAGACTAGGCACTACCTTAGGTGTGAATTTGTGATTCCCCATCCATTGATCCAAATTGCATTTGAAGAGGGCCAGGGAATGTCTCTGTTAATGTGAGTAGAAAGCCTGTTCCAGAGAATGAGCAATCTCTGAGACATGTATCTGTCCTTCTAGCATGTTTTGCTTGAGTCACTGACTAAGTTAAGATCCCAAGATTGGGTGACACTCATGCCATTTGACTTGGATATGTGTAGCAACTCCAACAGGCCTGGATTTGTGAATGGCATATAAGTCAGGCATAGGTCACCCCTTAAGTACATTCTCAGGTTTCTGCATATCCACAACCTGACCTGTATGACTGAGGTGTCATTTAGCTTCTTGTTTCACTAGCCTACAGACTACAGTTTCCTTAAACTCTGAGCCACAACCACAACTAGTGCAGGATAAAGAGGGCTGCTACCCAGGATGCAAACTATAAGGGGGGTGCTATTTGCAGGTCCTGATGGTACACTAGTGCAGTCCTGATATTGATTTATGAAGCTGCAAGGATATTGTGTTTTCATAAATCAATGTTGATACTACATTTGGGGCAACAGCAGAGGAGCACAGTGTTTGTGTCTGTTTGGAAGTAACATTAGCAAGATACTTGCTGCAGTTGTACCTAGCAGTTTACTGCAGTGAGACAAAAAATATCTGAGCTTTGGCCTGGGGTGTAAGGAAATTGCAGTATAGAAGTCTGGGAGACAAACTGGTAAATGGCTCGGTAATGCAAGTCAAGTTTGGGACAAGGTTCATTCTCAGACTTTCTTTGCTATACATTTTAACTGCAAAGTAACCAAATAGCTTTTATTTTCCTTCTTTGTCCACAACCTTGAGTTTGGGCCAGGTGGCAGTCTGGGGAACTACACAGGATGCCAGAAGTCCTAGGAATGATTCTTTTCTGAGCATTGGGAAGCCAATCTGGTGGTCCCTTGCTATAAAAAAAAACTATACAACAGAAGGAAGAAACTGTTGCAGAAAAAAGGAAAATCCCAGGATGTAAAAAACTCCCTCACCAGCCTCAGTAAGAAGCTGAGATCCCTCATAAAATCCTCAAAAGCTAGTTATGAAAATAAAATTGCCAAAGATTCCAAAGACAACCACAAGGCATTCTATAGTTATGTCAAGAATCTAAATGGCAATGCTCAGATCTGCTCTGAGCTACAACAGAATGGCATTAAATATACTGATCCTAAGGATATTGCCAATATCCTGGCAGATCGATTTAGTGCCAACTTCACCCCCCTCTCACCCCCTAAAGGGCCCATCTCAATATCAAAAGATTGCCACATTCCGATAATCACGGCCACACAGGTAGAAACCGCACTTTCCAAAGCTAAGAATACAGCATCCATAGGACCAGATGACATCCCAGGCTGTGTACTACATGAACTACACAATGAACTGGCACCTTACCTAAGTGTCATGTTTAATCATAGCCTCACCTCAGGCTTCGTGCCCACTGAGTGGCACACAGCTACAGTTATCCCGCTCCACAAGGGAGGATCCACCTTGGATCCCAGGAACTACCATTTCATCAGTCTGACAACCCTGATCTGCAAGGGCATGGAACGCATTATCATGGAACTTATAAACAAAGACATTGGCAACCTTCAAACACTGGACCCCACCCAGTTTGGGTTTGTGAAGGGCCGATCTTGTCTCCTGAATCTGATTGACTTCTTCAAATCAGTCTCCAGAACTGTCGACAAGGGTATGCACAGCCTATCTGGACCTCGCCAAGGCCTTCGACACCATCCCCCATTCTGGAATCATAGATAAACTTACTAAGCTTGGCATAAATCCCTACATCACTCGATGGGTTGCCATCTGGCTTACTGACAGAACCCAGACTGTAAAAGTAGCCCATTCCAAATCCAGCTCCAAACAAGTGACAAGTGGAGTACCTCAGGGTTCAGTCCTGGGACCACTCTTGTTTGACATCTACTTCTCTGAAGTACAGGCCAACACTAAGGGACTCTGGCTAACAAAGTTTGCAGATGACTGCAAACTGGGAGCCATTATTGAATCCCCAAATTATGTGGATATTCTACAAAAGGGCCTTACAGAAACAGATGCCTGGTGCCAGAGCCATGGGCTCAAGCTTAATGCCTAGAAATGTATAGTTATCCCCTTTGGAAAAATACATGTACCCATGAATTACCACATAGGTGGCAGGACACTAAACATCGAAATTGTGATGAGAAACTTTGGGGCACAGGTGGACAGTGGTCTCACTTTCGATAACCACATCACCACAACAGTCAGGAAATCCTTCTATGTGGCATACCTCATCACTAAGGGCTTTTCATCCAGAAAAAAGGAGGTCATTGTCCCACTGTACTCATCCGTCATTAGACCCATTATAGAGTATAATGCCCCATTTGGTATGTACCTCACAAGACATCTGCAACAGCTGGAAAGGCTACAGAAATACCTCACTAAAAGAATCACAGGCCTAAAGCAGATGCCATATGCTGACCGTCTAAAAAAACTCAAGCTATACTCTGTGGCATATTGTCTACTCAGAGGCGATCTCTGCTTAACATACAAGGCCATGTCAAACCCTGAGCTGTTGGACATGCTCCACTTAAAGAAATCCCAATCCCTCAGAGCCACACGCTCCAGTGATCTAAACCTTGCCATCACAATGAACAAAACATGCTGGAGGGATAGGTTCCTGACCCAGAGACTCCCCCTACTCTGGAACAGACAGCCCATACATGTCAAGCAGAGCACCTCATTGGCCCTCTTCAAAAGGAACCCTGATGATTGGATGGGATATAGGAAATTCACCCCGGGGATCATGTCAGTCCCCCTGCTAGACAGGGGTCCAGAGAAGTAAATATTGTTGGAAGAAATAGCCAGGGAATTGTTATGGCTAGGCTTGCATAGGCCCTAGGGCTGATAGCCTAGTAACAACCTATGAACCTATGAACCTATTAGTAATGCGGTCTTCTAACAGGATTCCCATGAGGAAAGGTACAATAATAAACACATCCTATCTTCCACAGTAGCTCAGTTTCTTTGCTCAATAATTAGGGCAAAAATGAAAACAATGGGGGTGGGGTGAAAAAGTCACAAAACCAGAGACAAGTTCTTAAATATTACTCTAATTCACTTAGAAAGTTACTATAACAACATAGCTTGTATCAATATGCATTTTTGATGAATAAAATGCATGAAATTCTAATGCATGGCAATGACTGACTTTAATCCTCACTAAACTACTGAAAAATCAAATTTTTACAAACATGAGGCAAAATCAGGGATGTTCTGCAAAATCAAAGAGAGTAGAAATCTATTCCCTGCACTTGCCTCTTATGTGAGGGTTTATATAGGTATATGAATATTTATGAACTATGGATATGGTAAGAACTCTGGGCTTCAGCCACATAAGAGGAGAACCAAAAGTAATAAAAAATAACTTGTAGAATGCGCAAGTTACATGTTAAGTGATCAGGAGTATAACATACCATCCCCCTACATCATATTTAAAATGCATACCCAACCATCCAAATGTTGTGACCTACATTATTAAAATATTATATATAATGTTCACCTTGCATCCCCTATCATACCAAAAAAGAGGCTGTTTTCAACTAGCAGACTATTCACGAGTACTGACATGCTTCCACCACATGCATTCTATGTTGTTAAACAGTAAAACAAGTTTCAGTTTTATTGCAATATTGTCTGATAATGCAAACAATTGACTGATATAATATGTGTGTGTGTGTGTGTGTGTGTGTGTGTGTGTGTGTGTGTGTGTGTGTGTGTGTGTGTGTGTGTGTGTGTGTGTGTGTGTGTGTGTGTGTGTGTGTGTGTGTGTGTGTGTGTGTGTGTGTGTGTGTGTGTGTGTGTGTGTGTGTGTGTATGTGTGTGTGTGTGTGTGTGTGTGTGTGTGTGTGTGTGTGTGTGTGTGTGTGTGTGTGTGTGTGTGGGTGTGTGCACAAAGACATACAGGAAGTTGGGATAATGACCTTGTTTAAACTTTTTCTGTGGTGCCATATTTCAGTCATCAGCTGTGATCCTACATTAGCTGGAATTTCTGTATTTCTTTATGATGATAAGTCATGTAAAGTTATTACATTACTCAGGATTACTGCTCTTTGCTGGAGGGATATCTAGGAAGGCAAACTGACATGACATAGAAAACATGTATATTTGTCTTAGAGAAGCATGTCCACTCTACTACAGTATCAAGGTTAATGCTACACACTGCAAGGTACAAGGTCAAGAAACACCTAACTGAGCAGGGTTATACAGCCTGCCTAATGAACATAGGTACCTATTGGAGAAGGCTGCAGTAACGCTAGTTGGCAGACTGCAAATACCTGTCTACTGGTGATTTCATCTGATGACTACTAACCTTCTTTTTTGCAATAACTTAGGTTCATACAATTTTTCACAAAAGGAAAGAAAAATCTAGCCTCTTTCTGTCATGATCATGTTTCCATACTAAAACTCAGTTATAGAGTCATGGTTTCATAGGAGGTTTCTAGGCTAATGGCTCAAGAGCCCTTACAAGCCTAGCATTTATTCCACAGATTTACACAGATTTTTGAAAACTTATTTAGGCTTGTGCCTATTCTTTGGGTATTTTATAGACAGTCCCTGTCAGTAAGGGACATAGACACCACCCCAGGAGTAAATTTATGATCCCCTCATCCATTGATTCAAACTGTATTTGAAGTAGGTCAGGAAAGGGCTTTGGTTCATTCGTTGAGAGGAAACATAATTCTGTCCTATCCACCATGATAATTAGCAAAGTATCAGCATGTCTTTCCTCCAATTTGAGTGACTTATCAATGGCTGTAACCTTTATAAACTTTTAATCATACCATAACCATGCTAATTCATCTTTTAAAAATATGTGCTTCTGTGGCAGTTAAAACTAACTCAATAAAGGCAGAGCTTGACCAGCTTCTTTTTCAATAATGACCATCATGAAATGCATAAAACCTAAGACCTAGTTATCCTATGACTCAGTGCTAAGATTCTTAGGCTATAGCCTGCCTGATTTTGCCTGTTCAGTAAACAAGTTTTGCCAGTGGAACTTCTGAGTCAACTATCAAATCAAAAATCTCCATATAAAGTCAACTGCATTTTTTCTTTTGTCACAGAATGAGGAATGTGGGCCATAATTGCAGAAATACGCTGGCCCCTATTAAGATTAGATATTATTAAATCTGAGACACATATGTCCTTCAAAATCTGACTCAAGTAATCTCATCAGATAGAGGCTACTTGGGAAATGTTAGGTTATCAGAATTACTGACAACTATAGCTGTCATGTTTTACTCTGGGTGAATCTCTATCACAGAAATACACCCTTAACCACCACTACCTTAAGCAACCTAGAGATGTCTTTGTCAATTAAAGCATCAGTAAAAGACTGTAGATATTTATCTGTGCTGTAATTGCTCTTCCCCACAAACTTGAGGATTTCCTTGTGGCTCTCTACCTGCAGGAGCTGTGTATGATGTATTTTTCCTGTGTGTCTAACATGCTTTTTCCTTGTCCCATGCTTAATTCTTTGTGGAGTCCGTCCTTCATCTGTTGTGTTTGGCTCATTTGAGTGATGATTGCTCCTCTTTGCAGCATTTTGCACAGTTTCTGTCAGTTGCTCAGTTCCTTAAATTGACAAACCTTCAAATAAACATTCAAGTCTCCTCTGCATTATGATTTCCCTCTGTTGTATCTCCTGATGCAAGACGATAATCAAAAATAATAGAAAATTTAGTGAAAAAAAAACTTTTATTAATAGGAATCGGACACAAAAATTACATGGCAAAGCCCTTATCCTATTTAAATTGACATTTGAAATCCCATCTATTAACAGGAAAACATTAGTTAAAGAAAATATTTTTTTATGATGAAATTCAACATATATCCTCTTTATTCATATTCTGACCATCAGATAAATAGAAGAATTATGAATTACCTAACAATAAGAAGCCTGATGATTATATTAATAGTAATACTATTCACTGTAAATTAAAATATCCAAAATAACTACATGCAGGGGGGAATCAGAATGAGCCCAGTTGCTTGGGGTGAAGGCTACAATAAAAAAGCCCTGTTTCCCCCATACATAGATTTGCAATTCAGAGATAAATTAGGTTCAATGGCACAATGAGAAAAGACCAATTGCTATTGGCTAATTTGTGTGCCTCTGACTCATGGATAACAACCTTGAGTACAGATCAACACTTTCCTGCAGTTGTTAACACTGTCCACCTATGCATCGTATTAGCACAGGGACATTTCCTCACTGACTCCCCCATACACATGCACACACAGAAACACACACACGCAGACACATGCACACACATGCACGCACACACACACACACACACACACACACACACACACACACACACACACACATACACACACACACACACACACACACACACACACACACACACACAAAACCTCTTACTTGTCTAAGAGTTGAAATAACATCCCTGATATCTCCTATCATGTTTTTTTTCCATGCCATTGGAATGTGATACTGTGACCTAGCATCAAAAGCAGTGTAATGGGCAATAGAATGACACTTTTCTGGAACACTCTCATACTAGAGATCAAACAAGCATCTACCTTTATTATCTTTAAAAAAATGATAAAGGGGTAGGTGATTTTTGCATATGACCCTAGATTTTGTTGCAACAGTCTTCTAGTTGTCCTCATATGATGCTCTGAGTCTGCGTACCCCTAAAACATTGAAGCACTGAATTGGCATTTATAATATCAAAGACGTTTTGAGCATGTTGATCATTGATGCCATAGATCAGACAATGTAATGACAGGTACTTGAAGTCTCCCAGTAGAAAGGTGTTAAGTTTAATGGGAGTTTGTCTAAGCCATTAGGATAGTTGTCATGGTCAGTTCTGGACATAGAGAGTGTCCTATAGCTAGCTATGAAATAGTGATTAATATTCTTTATGTTTATTTGTACATCTGTGATTTTAAATCTGGGGTCATGTCTATTGAATATGATGGACACCTTTGAGAAGGTCATGAAGGCAATGGATGAGAGCAAAAACAGTGCATACTGCCTACCTTGACCTAACTAAGGCATTTGTTACAATACCCCACTCAGACATTGTGAACAGACTCATCCCCAGTGTAGTCTCTGGCTAGCCAGCTGACTCACAGAAAGGACTCAGGAAGTTAGAACTGGAGAAACCATCACCACAAAGTAGTCAATCACCAATGGAATCATCCAGGGTTCTGTGCTGGGTCTGCTACTTTTTGGCATGTATTTTATGAAGTCAAGGCTGATATCAAAAGTCTCTAGCTTACTAGGTTTGAAGGTTACTGTATACTCTGTGTAATCACAGAAATCACCAAGATACATCTTACAGCAAGGCCTAACATTGATAAATGACTGATGCTAAAGCCATGGTTTAAAGCTCAATGCCAAGAAATACATAATAGTAACTTTTGGGAAGCAGACACAGTAGTCAGGGATTTGGGGACTCATGTAGATAGTAACCTGGCTTTCAACCAACATGTGTCTAAGGTGATAAGAACATCATTCTACGTCACTCTGCTCATATGTAAGGGCATGGTATCTAGGTCCAGGGAAGTCAATGTGCCACAGTAATCAACTACTAACATCAGACCCATCATATAGTATAACACCCTCTTCAGCATGTACCTGCCCAGGCACATGCAACAGCTGGAACACCCACAGAGGTTCCTCACAAAAAGAATACAAGGCATAAATAAACACAATGTCCTATGCAGATCACTTCAAAGCCCTACCTGTATACTCTTGTTTCCTACTGGCTGCTGAGATACAGTTTATGCCTGTCATACAAGACATATTCAGATCCCACTCTGAAGGACCTTTTACATATCTGCAAAATGAATAGCACCATAAGTACTAAATCTAATGATTTAATTTTTGCTTGCAACTTAAGTAGGACAAGTTGGAGGGACAGGTATGTATCTCAGAGAATCTCCATTCTCTGGATAGGCTTCCCATGCATATGAAGTAGAGCCCTTCCCTAACACTACTCAATTGCAACCTTGACCATCTGATGGGAAAACAGAAACTCACCCCTGATCTGGCACCTATGTCTGTGATGGACACAGTCAGATGTTAAATGATGTCCTAAATAACATACACCCCTTAAAATAACCTCTAAGGCACAATAACTCCAGGGATACATTTGGGCTGCATGGCTAAGTTTAGAAAGGTCCCAGTGGTCGTTAGCCTAGTATACATATATGAATCTATGAAATATAGAGACTAAACACTTACTGATTGTCCTGGAAGTCTCCTGCTGTACCTGCTTCCAGATTTCTTCAATATACTGCTACTGCTTCATTCGGTTATACTTTTATCTGTGGAATTGTTCATCAAAATATACAGTCACTGCCTTGTGAGTGACCTCCTTGGACACCTGCTTCCTCACAGTCCTGACAGAGAAGGACTGTTCCTCGATGCTAGATAAGCACAGGTACTGGAGCATGGTGTCATAAATATCAACAGTTTGCTCTACCTTGGAGGACATTCTACACAAAAAACCATGACAATACATCTGTGATTGTAGGGATGCCTGTTAATAAAAGTAGTATCATCACAACACACTAAAGCATATGTTATGTATGACAACACATTCTAATGAACTGGTACAATGTTGCCCTAGCAAACAGGATTCCAAATATCCTTTTACATAGATGTCACAATCTCATCATCAATCTGTCTTAAATAGGTGAAGTAGCTAATATGGCCCTCCAGCAGAATTTTCTTTACAGATTCCATGCATTACCTATATTTGTTCTTGTGTAACTTGATACACCAGTATGGAAGTATTTCTGTTAATTGTACATTCTCACAGATGCTTACACTGTGTTCAGTGGTCTTGTTCCTGGGTTAGTCTTTCTACAGTTCACCAATGTCCTCACAGGCAGCGTAATGTAGTAATTCAGAAAGAACAACAGCATTCTCAATCCCATTCTCAGAGTGTGTACATATCATTAATGATATTTGGAGTCACACTTCTCACATTGCTCAGAGATTCTTGCATTTTCTTACATAGTTTAAAAGTTTTTCAGCAAATTTTAAACTTTATTGCTACCCCTAAAGTAAATGGCTAAGTTTAGATTCATGATACAAGCTGCAGGTATTGTTTGCCATCAGAGTTACTAAATGTGTGTGCTTTAATGCTGCAATATTAGTAAATGTTATAACTAGTTAACTTTCAGCTGGAGGCATCACTATGTTAAGATTTATGTCTTCTGTTTATGGCTGTATATGTGTGAATAAGTGTCGATTGTTGTAAGAAAGTCCCTCTATATTGCACAGCTTATAAACAAAGGCAGTGTGTCTCAAGGATGACCTTTGGTCAGCTAGTGCCCTAGGGAAAAGTTCTTCACAGCACCCTCCCCCATGCTACTCACTACCCCCTTCCTGATCTACCTATGCCATCCAGATTACTAGAAAAGTGCCCCTGCTAGAGCGGCACCCTGGGCGGCCACCTAGTTGGCCTATGCTTAAGGCCAGCTATGGTGTGTCTAGATTTTGGGATGTCATTGTCCTCTTTACTCAGACCTCATTAGAGCAGTCATTGAGTATAATGCCACCTTTGCTAAGTATCTGTCCAGACAGATGCAGCTGGTATATGATGACTCATAATGGCAGTTGGTGTAGTGGTTTAAGGCTCTTGCCTCCCCTAGTTAAGGTACAGGGTTTGAATCAGAGCAAGTCATTGCCCTCTCTAACTAAGGTATTTTACACATACACACTTCTGCTTAAAAGCTTGTATTTACTATGAAAGCATATGACAAACACTCTTTGCTTGGTAGTTGGTGTAGAGGATTTGGACTCTTGTTACCTGTAACCAAAGTACCAGGTTTTAAACCTGAGAAAATTTAATGTGGGAGGTTGTCATAATGGTTAAGGTATTTACCTTACAGACACAAAGTGCAAAGTTTGATTTTCAAATGGAGTAATTTAGACTTAGAATAGCCCACATGAACAGTTAGCCTAGTGCTGAGCTATGAACTATAATGTCATACAAAAGTATGTTTCTGTAACAAATGAGTGCTGGAAAGAATTGATTGTGGTAAACAGGAGCTTCATCATATGAGCTTTGTTCTTTGGATACGATTCTTGGTTTCTTTGTTTTGCTCACTGTTAGCAGTGTGCTTATTTATCTGTAAATAAACTGCATACCTTCAAGTCTATGAGTTTAATATTAAGATATTAATTATGAATTGTTTTTTAATTTAACTTAAGTACAAGGGTGTGAAATGCTCTATGTTACAAAAGTCTGGTACTTAGTGCAGATGAGTTAACACTATTAGCTGTTAATAAACTGCTTCTGGTAGCCCAACTTTTGATTCTCACAACCTTCATTTGTCAACTGTAAGTCTAGCCAAGCCATTTCACAAGACAGTGCTACTTGGCTGCTCCTGAAAGCGACACTTGGGTCTAGTAGGCTGTCACAAGTCGTTATCAAATTAATATAGCAATAACCTATGCCTGGGTGTGGGTAATGCGGGATTTACCCATGGTTGGCGTGGTATGGTCCCGTGGGCGAAGCCCGAGGGACCAAACAAAGACAACCGTGGGTAAATCCCGCATTACCCACACCCAGAAGTGGGTTATTGCTATTATACTATGACATTATTTAAGAAAAGAAATAATTACTTTTCTTAAATAATGGCACTGTATAATGCCTCTTTGCTGCCCTTCCGCAGCTGTCTGGTATCCGGTAGTTCTGATGTACTGCGCATGCCTACGCAGTACATCAGAGTTGTGGCCAAAGCAACGGAGAAGAAAGATCTCCGTTGCTTTTACTGTTCGCTATGTTAAATGGGTTTAACATGGCGAGACAGCTTTAAAATAAGCAACGGAGATGTCCGTTGCTTATTTTAAACTGTCTCGCATGTTAAACCCATTTAACATAGCGAAGTAAAAGCAACGGAGATCTTGCTTTCTCCGTTGCTTTAAACCTGTCTCGCTATGTTAAATGGGTTTAACATGGCGAGACAACTTTAAAAAGCAACGGAGATCTCTGTTGCTTTTTTTAAAGCTGTGTCGCTATGTTAAACTCTTTTAACATAGTGAGACAGTGTTTTAAAAGAGACTTATACTAATGGAAAAAGTCCGGGCGACCGGACCTTTTTCCATTAGTATAAGTCGATTTACAACGTGCACGCTGGCCAATCAGCGTGCACGTTTTGGAATATTAATGGGGTAACATGGTATAATTACACATTTATCTTTTAAGTTCCTGCACAATTCAGATAGCCTCTAATTAGTGAGCCTCTAACTAGTGCTTCACTATATGCTATTTAACTATGAATCCCTGCATGTCTGTTTAGGATTGCCAGATGGATTTTCAATAAATGTGAGTTTCAAAGGAAGAGGAGTTTACTGTTCCACATGCTGTTTTTAGTATGAGAGTGTTTTGTTTTGTTTATCAAATGGCTGCCAGTATTTTTGTTGTAAACGTTTAATAAAAGTTAATTCAATCCAAATCTCAGTGATCATTGTAAAAGTAAAGAAGAAAACAGTATCCATACTGAGACATTTCAACAATGTTTTGTGGTAACTAGGAGAGAGAGAGACAAAAAATGATATACTAGTATGGCTGTGCATGTGGGTGTGGGGGGTCTGGTCTATTGCTTTGCCAAGGACTTCTTTTGACCATGATCTGGTTCTTCTCTTATTGTTCAGAAAGTGCACATCGGTATTTAACCTCATGCATATGCCCTATATTTTTGCTTGTCTGGTTAAGTGACTTATACAAAGTTACACAGTAGGCAAATAGTGGTAGAAAGACTCAAACACTGTATGCCTGACTATAGGATGAAGCTCAGTAAAAACTTAGAGCATTAATCCTCTGCACTAACTGCCAAAGCTTCACTTGTGTCTTCATTTTCTGATGAATCAGTGAGGTTTATAAATCACTAAGTTTTATAGCCAGACAGTGATGCCAGTTATTAAGTTCTATACTTTTTGTTCAATCAGTTGTTCAGAAAAAGCTTATTAATGCAAAACTGGTTGATCTATTAACTTTTTAAGTGAATTAATAGTAGTATGCCTCTAATCTGTCTCTGACTTTGTAGACCATCAGTTATGTTGCCACACATTATTGACTGTCACTCATTAACTATTGTCTTTTTCTTGTAAATCTTGTAAGGTTACTGTCAGGCAATAATGCCAGTCATTAAAGTCTCATAGTTTTTATTGTTCAGAAAATGCATGCCTATGCAATATTTATTGTTCTATTATCATTTTAAGTGATTTTGAATTGTCCAAAACGTATGTCAACAAATTACTTTGTACAGTCAAAGTTTCATGGTTTGAATTGTTTCACCTCTATTTGTCTTCTTTGTGACTTTGAGTAAGTCAATTAAACAAGCAGAGCACCTTTTCCACCCCACTAAGGGATACTTTGCCTATTGGGTTTAGCTGGTTAAAAATACATAAAATGTTATTTAAAATGCAGCCCTTTTTGTCCCCCTTTATTTTTGACTTTATCCAAAATTCATGAGCAATGCCACAGAAAGCACTCCACCAGTGCCTGGCTATACTGCCTTTCATACATTCCAACCACCCATTGAACATGAAAGAACAAAAGGCAGAAGTGTATCTATCTACATAAAGGATAAGCACACCTCAAGACTAATCAAACAAAATGGCATGCTTGAGTTACTCCATGTCCAACTAACCAAGGGAAAAAATCCATTACCATATTCTGAATAGGTCTCCCACTATGAACGAGGAATCCTATGCACCGTACCTGAAGTTACTGGAATCACTCAGCATCCAGCCCAATACCATATTTACAGGTGACTTTAACTACCTTCCATTAATTGGGAGGCATACATAACCACTAACATGCAGGTCTAAAGATTTCTTGACATTGCAAATTCAAATGCCCTCTAACAGCTAGTCTGCACTCCCACTAGATCTGGTACTCTCAAATATGGGAGAGTGTTACCCCCCACCCCCAGTGCAATGTTCTCATTGGTAAGATCAGATTACAAAGTGGTCTCCTTTGAAATAAAGGTAAATCTAGTCCACTCATCTGGTCCCAAAAACTTTAATAATTTCTCTAAGGCAAATTATCCCCTGTTAAGGGATGGCATAGCTAGTTTCCAAGCTCCCTCATATCCAGAAAACAGAGAAACCTATACAGAGGAGTACAGAAAAGCCCTGTATGATCATATAAACAACTGCATAGAAATGGGAGTACAAGATCAAAATAAACCCAGGTCAAACCACAAAAGCAAGCCACTCTGATGGACCTCTGGTATTAATAGGTTGTATAACAAAAGAAAGAAAATATTGCCAGGAAGTAAGAAAGAATGTGCATAATAGAGCAATAATCCCCTCATTAGTCTAAACAAACAAATCACAGAGCAAGTCAAGTCTCTGAAAGAAGAGTTTGAGATAAACATATCCCCCAAAGCTAAGGATAACCATAAGGCATTTTTCAGTTATGTGCGCAGTTGTAAGGGAAAAACCCATCAATGTGCAGAATTGTTTGTAGATGGCATCCTGTATACTCAGCTGGAAGACATAGCAAATCTGCTGTCTAAAAAATGCAGCTCAAATTTCACCTCCACATCACCCCCAGTTTTCCCTCAAGAAGTACCCTCCTCTACTCTCCCACCAATTATCACCAAAGAATAGGTTGCCACTGTGCTTTCTAAAGCAAAAAGCATGTCTTCATTGGGGCCTGTCAATATACTAGGCTGCTTCTTATACAACTTAAATCAGGACTTAATGGCCCCATTATGATCTTTGCTTAACCACAGCTTCTGGACTGCCTTTGTCCCAATAGAGTAGAGGACAGCAACAGGCATCCCTCTGCATAAAGGGGGAACGCTACTGACTTGGGAAATTACAGACATATACGTTTGACTAGTATTATATTTAAGGACATGGAAAGAATAATCATGAACTTGATAAATAATGACATAGGAAACCTCCAAACACTGGATCCAACTCAATTCAGCTTTTTCAAGAGCAGGTCATGTCTACTGAATCTGATGGATTTCTTCAAAAAAAGTCACTATGGTCATGGATGAGAGTAAAACAGTGTATACCACCTACCTCAATCTGGCCAAGGTATTTGAAACAATTCCCCACTCAGGTATTAAACATACGCACTGGGCATAAATCCCTGTGTCACCAGATGGATAGCCAATTGGATCACAGACAGGAGACGTGGTTAAAATGAGTGAATCCAGATCCAGCAAGAGGCCAGTTATTAGTGGTGTACCACAGACCTTAGTACTGGGACTACTCCTATTTGGAATACATTTTGAAGTCAAGATAAATGTGGAAGGCCTCTGGATGAAAAAGTTTGCCAATAACCGCAAGCTGAATCCACCAACAATACAGATATCCTTCAGGAGGGTCTAGATCAGACAACTGATTGGTGCCAGAACCATGGCCTAAAACTAAGTGCAAAAAATGTTTTATCATACCCTTTAGGAAGTCAAATGTCCCTGTATGTTACAACATCAATAGCACACCCCTTAGATTAGACTCAAAAGTGAGAGATCTAGGCACACAGATAAACAGTAGCATGGCCTTTGACTGCCATGTGTCCACAGTGGTGAAAACATCCATTTATGTGGTACAAGTTATATCTAAAGATATGGCATCCAGATGCAATGAAATTACTGTACTCAGCCCTCATTAGACCAATAATCAAGTAAAATGCACCATTTGGCATGCACTTGACTAGGCACTTACAGCAAATGGAGCCACCTAAGAGATTCCTCACAAAGAAAATACAGGCTGTAAAAGAACATGAGTTATGCAGATAGACTAACAGCCCTATCCCTTCACTCTGTCTCCTTCCAATTATTGAATAATGTACCCCTGCTGTGCAGTACATATTGTTGTGATGATCATGCATGCCTACACAAACTACTACTTGCTGGGTAGTTCTGCATTGCCCTCACTGACCTTGCTTTTTTTTGTTATATTCCTTGGCCAAATGCAGCATTTAGCTTCTGCCAACTTCTGCTTTCCTGGCATAAAAGTGCTTAGCAGGAGATGGTTTGGTCAGATACCCTGAGGGCATGTGGCTAAAATCCTTCCTCACGTTTGAGTTTATGACACACCGTGTGTCAAGTAAGGCATACACATATGCATCTAAACATACAAGCAAAGCTCCAATTAATGACAATGGTATATGTTTTCATAGTGGGAACTTATCTTATACAACAGCTAACCAAACTTTATTGCAACTCTTAATATTCTATGTAATAGAAAAAGAGATAGCCTTCATGCACTACATATCCAAAAATCCCTTCCTGCCCTGCTGTACACAGGAAGGCTGTTTGGATCTTGTATACTGAAGACATTAACTTCAACTTCTTTGACTCACCAGCTGTCAATCTGGGTAACCAGATTTATAGATGCCCTAGGCCCCACACTGAAGTTAGACAGACACCGTGATAAACTTTATGCAGCCTTGATTCCTTCTAAAAATCACAATTGGTGCATCATGTTACTTACTACCAGATTCCTTTGACTCTGTCCATGTCTGGCAGTTCCCATGCCCTGCACTCCTCAGCAAGATCAGTTCAGTTTGTATCAAAATCTGACGTTGCTGATTTCATACTTGACTTTATCAATATATTTATGCCACAAGCAAACAGCATCTACATTAAGTCTAAAGGAATAGTCAGCAGATATTTTATCAATGTTATATTCATGCCCATTAGTGTATTCAATTTGGGGATAAGATTCATTTTCACGTACTCTTTGCTTTAGGTTGTAATTGAACATTTAGAAAGAAAAATGACTATTTGGAATATTTTTTAAGTGATCTCAGTCAACACCATGAGCAAACCATTAATCTAGTTTCCTTATCAGCCTTAATATTGCTACTGTTTCAATACTGGATACATATAAATGCATTAATTTTTGCAAGCTGAAAAACAGAACCAGAATTAAACTGCACCTTAGCAAATGACCTCTGCCATCTTGTTTGGGCTGAAAAACATGCCAGCAGGTCTTGTCAGCTCAAGTCTCTTCAACTTCAGGAAAGATTAAGTGTTTAGTCAGCATCTGTCTTTTATTATAGTGTATGACTTTAATAACCCAGTCCTTTAAAAGCATGCTAATTTTGTGTTTGTAGTACTACTGTATTAGTTCAAGTATTGCATATTACATTGTTGAGAAGTCAGTGCATATTTTGGAGCGTAGGTGGGAGGATCCTCCACCCCATACTAGTCAAGAATGTACTTTTCCTTCCAATAGTTCACTCTATTGGCAACAATTAGGGGGCCAGTTCTGTCGAAAGTATAAATTATATATTATAATATGTCTTGGTTTAATCTGTTAAATATGTCCATGAATACTTCATGATCTTCTGATTCCTGTTAATGTTCAGACATATATTCATATGACAAAATAAATAACACTGAGATGAACTCTTAAACTATAGTCCCTGGTGATAAATGTAGAGGTCTAGGTTCAGTGCATCTGTCAAACATAAACATTCTCCTAATCTCTGTTGAATAATCCCTGCATTGTATGTTTCTTTGCAACACCATTTAAAAGTGCTTATATAACTTTGGAGTAAACTCTCAAGCAATACAACAGATGTTTCCTTACTAAGAAGTTAAAGTTAAGTGGGTTTTCTTCAGTAAGAAATGAACAGCTGCTATTAAAATATGGAAATTATAATTTCAATGTCTAAGTGTGCAAACTAGGTATGACTGTCAAGCAGTTATTTATGTTGTTATAATTTTATCTGGTTACCATTTCATGTTTGGATCTGGCTAGAAGTATTCAGCCAAAGTAAGTGCAAAAGTCATAGCTATCATAATGCATTACTTGTTACTACTTCAGAGACTAAAGTGGAATACATTTTTCAATCTTTAGATGAAATTATTCTTTTTTTTTATTATGACCAGTGTAATTGCATGTATTTAAGAGAAATTTAAAATAAAAGTCTTAAATGTTTCTTCCATTCAGAAAAAAAATGTCTTGAACACAAGTTTTATAAATGTGTGCTGGGTGTTTGAACAAGTCACTGTAAATATTTAAGATGTGTAAAGGTAGCACTCTCTCACAACATACGTGCATTTTAACCTTATTTTACTTTCTACATTGCTAAGGTGACATTTTCTACATTTGTTTATAAATTCTGGACATGATGGATTTGGTATCATTCTGAAATTGTGCAGGACTACTTCAGTTGCACTCATTCATTTTATCTTATTTTTGATAGTCTACAATTATATGGTTCAAATACTATTTTCTGTGAAATAGAACTGTTTTCAAAGGGCAATACCTGATGGTAGACACAACACAGCAGAAATATAAAAATACAAAGAGAGAAGAGAAGGTAAGAACTACCAGTGATATTATAGACACAGTTGTGTCTGTTTTCTTTCTTGTTCTTTAATATTGATAAAGCTGAGCATGCAGTCTTATTTTGAAACTTGTTAAATTTTCTAACCAAATATGCTTAGATTAGCATAACCAAAGAAATAACTCCAACACCCCGAATGCTGAATAAATTGTGTGAACAACAGACATGCTAATTAGAAACAGAAACACATATGCCAATGCAAATGGCTTCAGAGTAAGTATTTTCAAACGATACATTTAATATGCAAAACATTTTCATGTATTGGTTTTTCTTCATATCATTAAGGAAAGGTTGTACAAGACATTCAAGAGGTTGCAAACTCCAGCTTTCAATATCTACTCGTGGTTCATAAATGTTTAATAACAGATTCATATTAACAAACCTTGTTCAAATATTACCAGTTTGTAAAAGAAAACGGTAGGTTATATTTCGATGTCAACAAATGAAATATACATTTCTGGCTAAGGCACATTTATGCTTTTTACGTTGAACGTCTGGAAGATTTTCAATCAAACTAGTATACAGAGTTCTTCTGACGTTTCTGATATAAATGATTTACACATATGCACAGTTATTTTGTGAACTGACATAAATGATTTTCACACGTAGACATAATTGTAGACGTCTGTCATACTGCTTTCATATAAATTAAGATAATAAATTAACCAAGTACAAAAAAATAAGACAGGTAGTCATAGACAATATTGTATACACTGTGAGGTCTTGTTTACACTCCTGCCACTTTATTTTGGAATGTTTGAAATATTTGAATTATTGTATAATTTGACCACTGTAATGTCCAGATGTAAAGCTTGTATGTCAAAATTGTTATCTCCTAATCTGTGGGGTACACTTGTCAGGATTTTTTACATTGCATTCTGACTAAATTAGGCAACACTGTGAGCATCATTCAGAACTTTCCATTTTTCAAAGCAGCTTTATTCTCTTTGCTTTTGAGAAAATCTGCTTATATGTATTCAAATATATATATATATATATATATATATATATATATATATATATATATATATATATATTATATATATATATATATATAATATATATATATATATATATATATATATATATATATATATATATATATATATATATATATATATATATATATGGATTCACTTTAGAAGCTTGAAATACTGAAATATCGAAATTCAGTATTTCAAGGCCATAAAGTGGAATCCTGAGAAGAGTGAAAGCTCAGACATGCAAAATTCAAAACCTTGAATACTGGAGGTTTTGAATTTCACACTTCTGAGGTTTCGCTGTGGTTATAGATTCAGGTAAGTGTGTGTGTATGTGTGTTAAGAGTTTTGGGTAGAGGCTGTGGTGTGTGTCAGTGTGTTTTGTTGCTGTGATATGTGTGTGCGAGGAGAATGTAGCTTGTGCGGTGGTGTTTTGTGTGTGCTTGTATGAAGTGCGACCTCGGAGTGAGAATATTTAAGTAGGGGGGTGTGGGGGGTGCAGCCCCCTGCTTTTATGTAGTAGAGAGCTTGGGATTGTGGGGAGGGAGGTGTGTGTGTGTGTGTGTGTGTGTGTGTGTGTGTGTGTGTGTGTGTGTGTGTGTGTGTGTGTGTGTGTGTGCGCATGGAGTAGAAGCGCAAAATTCAAAATCTCCGGTGTGCACGATTTTGTGGTTCTGAGTTTTCGTGGTTTTAAATTTTCGACTTTATAGCTTCGAAATACTGAATTTTGACATTTCAGTATTTCGAGGATATAAAGTGAATATATATATATATATATATATATATATATATATATATATATATATATATATATACATGAATATGAAACTACAGTAGTGATGTTGTACATCTTGAGAAGTACCACTTTCAGTACCTGGAAATAGACAAGAATGTTAGCCACACAGATATTGGGAATCATATGGATGACAGGAAGATCATGGGTTAGTAATTTTTTGCTGATGTTGTTCTGTTAAAATGCTTATGGATTGCAACCAGAATCTCTTTAGCATACCAGTCAGTTCAAAGAACAATTGTGTGTTAAAGTTCCATATCATATAAAAAAAGAATAATATTACACTTAAAAAAAAATATTCCCAAACACCTCATATGTGTAACCTTAATTGAGATCTTCAGAATAAATAAAAAAATCCATAAGGAATAAAATACCAAAATGGAAGTGTAAACTGCAAAAACTGCAAAAATAATCCATCACCTCAGCTTGCATGCCTTCAAGGAATTAAAAAATAACACTTTGATTGCATTAGTATTTCATAATTAAGCTAAATTATATACCTATACCATTAATTAAAGTTTACCATAATATGACAAAAGTGGCTAAGTTAGTAAAACAGAAGGAAGTATTCTGAAGAAAAAACAAACACAGTTGCACAGTGATGAATATAGTCATGCCAGGGACAGTGAGTAATTATGCAGTTGGACCAAATATATTATGAGTGAAGTGATGTGCAGATGGCATACCCAATATTATATACAGTTACACATGCATTGAAGCACTCAATAGCTGCTACAGCAACACTGTAGATAGCAAAAACAAGGGCAATGCTACAAAGTGTTGACACATTTTATCATATAACTTGGGAAAATGGGGAAACGAGATAGTCAGAAATGTAGATGACCAAGCAGAGGAACATACAGAAAGGCAACTGGTCAGGAAATCTGATGTGGATTAGAAGAAGGGCATACTTTTCTTGGATACAGGTGCCTATTTCCTTTTCAATAAGGATAGAGGAGAAAGTAGCAATGGCAAGGTCTGAGCAGGAAAGAAAGAGTGGAGAAGGAAGAAGTGGCAGGCAAACAAGCATAGAAAGTAGATCAAAAAGTGACAGGGAAGGTATTGCCACATGAGGGAGGGTGATAAAGAGATGCACACTGACACAGGGCACATAAATGATGGGGAGGAAGGACTACAAACAGGGGATAAAAAATCACATAAAGAATGGGGAACACAGTGATGGAGGATAGGTAGGGGGAGGTACCCTTGACAAATCATCCTACAGTGGAAGCTCCAAAATTCAGTCACCTACAGGGCTGGCACCATGGGTACACTTAGCCTCTACTGACCAGTAGTTGAGGTTGGCCTACTGTGTGCCACTACAAACTGCAACAGGAGGACATCTATGGTTCAAATGTAGTCACTGAGCCACCAATCAGCAGATACACTTCCATTAAGGTGACCCAGGAAGGCCCCTCTGTAACTCTGTCAGGTGCAGAGCAATTGGCTCCTTCTCTATAGTGCCATAACACAGGCTCCAGTGAGCCTTCCACGTTGCATTCCACATGGTTATCTTCATCACCTTACAGAGAGACAGACCTCAGGACTGCTTGTGGCCTAGCAGTATGCTTGGTGGGTGGGCAGAACATGATGGCTTCTACCACTCATTTTCTTGCACTGTGGATGATCCTGCAAGAAAAAAATAATAATTAGACAAAAACATAACAATAAAAAAGACACAAATACAACTGATTAGTTATCTATTTTACAATATATTAAAGCATAACATCACTGCAAGGCATGCCCTATATTCATCCCACTACCTGGACAGCACTCCTATTCCTTTCAGTCTCCAAGACACTGTAAAACATAAAATAAACATTAATGAGCAAAGCATATCCTTAACATAAGAAGTCAATTATACTTCCAGTTTCTAAGCTTATTCTACAAAGGCAATCTAAGAACAGTATGCTTACAATAAAAAGGTGTCTTCATCTCTCTCTCTCTCTCTCTCTCTCTTGCTCTGCCCCTCTCTCTGTGCCTAAACTCTTCTTCTCATTGCCAGAGAAGATCTGGGTGGTATCTCCTCAGGTCATTTTATCTGTGCCTGCCTGCTAATCATACTGTTTGATTGCAGTGGCATCACTCCATGCCCTTGCAAGGTGGTACCAGTTATCTACTTTGAGCTGGCGCCTTCACAGTACCCAGCAGGTTCTCCTGATGGTCCTTGTGCAGCAGATGTAAAAAGATTTTGCACTCATTACTGCACCTGACAGGAGCTCAGTCAGAGTCTGTGACTGCTGAAGTGATGTCAACTCACTAGTTCAAATTCATTAGAAAAAGGGTTTCCAGGTCTCAATACCAAATAAAATAGACATCACAAAACACACTGATGGGCTTCAGGGTAGCCTGATACACATGGTCAGTAGCATAATGTAAAGCTACAGAAGAACAGCCAGGCTTCATGCATGTAGTCATGCTACATGACCTCCTAGCCCAACAATGAGCAGGAGAGTGTCCTATAATGTAGCCTAGGAGTGACAAAACAAATTAATGGCATGATTTAAAGTCAGCTATGCTAATTGTCTTATTAGTATAATAACAACCTTATGAGTCCAGATTAAGCTTAATAAAAAGGCAGTTACCGTTTTATAGGGTACCAAGTTAGGAAACGAAATTTAGTGAATCAGAATATAGTAAATATTAAAGTGTATTACTATATTACACAAACTGACAGCAGACAAGAGAACTGGTAATGAATCTTAGGACACAAGGATGCATGGCATCAACAGACACAATCACAGTGTAGTGGAGTTTATAGGGCAGCATTGCACAGGGCACAACAGAGAACTGACAGGTAATGGGTTCTCACAATAGCAGACCACAAAGGATAGGGCAGGGCAGGAAGTTGTCCTTTTGTAGTAGGGGTCTCATCTTGGCAGGACATCATTGAAGAGCAAAACAGACTGACCAGGCACAGAGAAAGGCAGACATGTTGCAATTCTGTTGTTGGCCTCAATCTGCACAGCCCCTAACAACTGAAGGAGTGGAAGCTCTTCTGGTTGACATACTGAACACTATGTGGAATATGAGGGAGCTGAATAGTAATGTTCCTGTTGTGCTCTATGAAAACATTTTTAATATCTTGCACTTTATTAATGCTCACATGCTTTTACTTCACAGTGGTTAAATCACACACTAGAACAAAATAAAAAAAAAGTCTTAATGTGATTTCATTATCTTTACAATGATTTCAAGCAGTAAGTAGAAAATAAATAATTTGGAGCAAAATACTTATAGAATACAAATGTTTACTTCAGTCATTCACTGAAGTTTTAAAAAAGGCTGTTTAAGAAATCTATGTTTTAATGTTAACACTGAGCAGTGATACATCAGGATGGATTCCATAAAGTTCATGGAAGCTATTTACAAACAGCGCAGCATGCTGAAGGAAGACTTCGGTGCAACTGCTGCAGATGAGATTTCGGAAGACATACCAAAGGCAGCCTGAGTTCTTAGCTATTCAGTGTTGGATAATTATGGATTCCATGCATGCCTGTCTGAATCCAAAACACATCATGTCTCCAAATTGTAATGCCAGAATGGCCAGGGAATCTCTATCCATGCTGTCAGAGAGCATCAAGAATAATTTCATTTTCCTGTGAGAAGAAGTTGTGACCTCTACGATGGGTGAATATCTGAAAGACAATGCTATGCACATAATCATATTTCTGTGTAAGCCCATTTATGCAGTTGATTCTGTGACCAGAGTATGTCAAAATAAAGAATATGCATTCCTGTGTAATGCAAAGGTCTGTACAACACTGTAATGGGGATTTAATAAACTTTGTGTAGGAATAGTGGAAAGCCTACATGGAGTGTACTGTGATTGTGCCTGCGGCTCCCCCTCAGCAACATGCCCTGCATATTAATGAAGGTGCACTACTGAGACAGAGCCATGTAACACAGTTACAGAATCAGTGTAGGGGTGTGTTACTCCAGATTAACACACCCCCTGCACTATTAAAGTGCTGGATAGCACTGAAATATAAAAGTAAAATATTTATTTCCTTTTTTTTTGTGTGTGTTTGCACTGCATGGCAGTGCTTAGCAAGAGACATGTGGCAAACATCTAAAACTAGAAACCAGATACTTTTAATTTTGACTTAAAGGTCATGTTTAAACATAGCTGAGTGTGTTTACATGACAAAGCACAGTGCTCAGCAGTGCATAAATGTACCTGAGAGCTATATAGAAATGTACAGCCAAAGTTATCATATCCATGTAGCTGCATGGTTAGAGTCATGGCCTGTGTGCACTAGGTGCACAGTTTGAATACACAGACAGGCCATTCAGCTTTTACATTTGATAGAAATGTTTTATATATTTTTTTTTATTGTAGTGATGTATGTATTGACATATATTAACCATGTTAGTCTAACTGGGCCAGAAGACCATTATCAGTGGATACCCAAGGAAAAAAGATCCAGTTACAAACAAGTCCACAATACCTAGAATACAAACTCCAAGATAAAGAAATTAGAATACATAAGTTCAGGAAATATAGAAGTGCAATAAATAATAAAGTAGTAGCAATGCACAAATAATTTAATATTATTTAATTGTTTTCTTTTTAAATGTGGTTTGCCCTTAGCTACGGTCTTCTAAGCATTGTGAAATCAAGAAAAGCATGCTTAAACAGGACCCGTTTTAGCAGTACTTAGCAGCGCACAGTGCCAGTAAGCAAGTTTAGGCACTGCTAAGCAAATCCTATTTAAGCAGTCCTCAGCTCAACTTGCACACCGCTAAGCATTGCTAAGCATTGTCAGTTTAAGTACTGCTCGGCTGAAGTCAGTGGGTTTGCATGGTGCTTAGCAGAGAACCGCATTTTTAAAAATGGCCCAATGGCAGCAAAGGGCATGAAACAGCCTTATTTAAGTGCAACAGGTGGGAATACAGTCAGTATCTGTTGGAGTTTGATCTTGGTAGTGACTATGGCAGGAGTTGGAGAGGGCGCATGCTTCTGGGTGCAGCAATGGGGCATGTTGGTGTCCAGGGTCATGGTTGGATTCCTTGTTAAAGGCCATGACATCTGGCTGCTGTGAGGCCAGTATCAGGGGTTAGAATACAAATTGGAGGCCTGGGAGCAGCTGGCAGGTGACCTCACCAGTCCAACTGGTATCCTCCATACAGGTGAGAAGATGTGCCACCATTATGATGATCTGAAGTGTAGGAAGGGGAGTTCTTGGTCACATGGATCCAAGATGCTTGGGCTGACAATGACTCACATGTTTGTAAGTATTGTAAGCATTGTTTTACCAAATTCTAGTATGAATATGTGATTGACAGGTACTCATAATGGTGTTTCTCTCTCCCCACAACTGCAGAGGAGAGAGCTCGCAACCTGGAAGCCCATGCAGGGCACCTGTCCAGGTTGCGGCATGAGTGTGGTGAGTACACATATATCTTGCAATCTATCATAATATAAATAAAAAGGAGTACAGTAGTAATTGCCAGTAGGTATATTCTGTTTTTAGTGCACTGCAATGAATGAGGTCATAGACCTGGACTGATATATGTAAGAAATGCCAAGTACAGTTCAATATAGATGAAAGCATGAAACTTGCTAATGTTAAGGAAAGAAAGTTACAACTACATTAATAATGTTAAAGAAATAAAAACTTATACTGTATTAATACTGTTAAGGTAATATAGTACTACCGCATTCATAATCTTGAGGACATATATCCAACTGCAGTCAGAATTGTTAAGGAAATAAAATTACTACTACATAAATTGTGAATGACAGCTGACTTGCAACACCTACATAGCTATCATTCTAAGTCTTTTTGATTAAGCACTTGGGCTTCAGACCAGTTGTTTTACATTAGGAAGGTTTGTGGCCTGCACTGTGGTGGCAGGACAGGTAGCTTACATCCTTCTAAGTTGGGAACTGCTGACTGAGAGCTCAGTGTCTGTTATTCTTAAAGTGTATTAGTTCTGGTTTAAGCACTTAGGCTTCAGGCCAGTTATTTTACATTAAGAGGGTTCGTGGTCTGCACTCTTGTGGGAGGAAAGGCTGGACTCTGCCCTTCTGAGTTGGGAATTTCTGGCTAAAGGCTTATAGTGCCTGCATATTTGAACTGTTTCTTACTGTAATTGGTACACCTTGTTTGCTGTAGCATAGACTAGATCCAGGCCTGCTGAATCTAGCTTTGTATGTATGCTTGTTGTTTGTTTGCTTGTTATTTCCCTGAAAAGCTAATTCCACCTAAAATGTGGCTTTTCAGTGCTTCTGTGGATCCCTAGTGATATCTGCATTGCTTACTGTACTTATTTCCTTGTTTCACTTGAGAGAAAGTTACTGTTTGTCATTTTTGCTTTTAAGTTACCTGTAACACATTGCATTTAAGTTACCTGGCACTTGCTCACTAAAGCAATTATATATGTCATCACTAAAAAAATTAAAAGCACTACACCCTCACAAACTCCCCTTGAGTACTTTGTTCCCCACTGGCCCTTTTTTCAATTATAAAGGAATTCCCAATACTATTCTAGCATGTCCAAAGGTCAGTTGTCAATCTCCTCTCTGGTCCAGCTGGTGAATCTGGGAATCTTGAGGCAATGTTACAACTGCCTCATGTACACAGACAACCCTCTCCTCCTCCCAACAAATTCCAACACATGTGAGAGATGCAACCATATAGCCAAACTGGAGGATAAGCTCTCTCAACTCAGTACTGGCGTAACCAGTCAGGAGGAGAAGGAAACCACACTCACTACAATTCCAGTCTCACATAGACCTACCACAACAGCAAACCAAACACATAAACACACAAAAACATACTCGGAGGCTCTAAATAAAAATCTGCCTAAGCAGCAGAGACCTCCAAAGCAGACACCCAAGCAATCACTACCCCAAAACAAAACACGAGCAACACATAGCTCACAAAGCCAGTGTGCCGAACAGTCATAGCCCTTAATGCTAAACAACACACCAGATACACTTGTAATAGGTGACTCTATCGTCAGGCACACTGACGTCCCGCTCACCAGGCTGAACAAGGAGAAGGTCATGGTGAGCTGCCTGTCGGGAGCTAGGATCCGCCACATAACACAAGCACTCAGGTCACTCCAAGGCAAGTAGAAATATAACTCAGTCATTGTCCATGCTGGTGTGAATGACCTGAGACGTACTTCCCTGGACTACATGAAAAGAGACATAGAGAAGCTCTCTGAGCATGTAGCCCAGGCCGGTATGACCCTGACCTTGAGTAACATCTTACCATCACCAATAATGATGCCACAATATGAAGACAAGATGATCAATTTAAACAATTGGCTTAAGTATTGGTGTCATTCAAAGGGGATCCAATGCCTGTCAGCCTGGGATGACATGCTCGACAAGCCACAATGCTTCGCTAGGGATGGCTTGCACCTGTCACCCCTATGCTTTCGGATATTGGGAAAAGCTTTTGCTACCCCCATAGTGCCCTTTTTAGGCAAGGCTCAAAAGACAAACCCACCTCCATAGGTATCACAAGGGATAAGAAACTAAGAGTAATGCTACTCAACCTCAGAAGTCTAAACCTCAAGATGCATGCACTCGAAACTCTCCTTATCATGGAGAACATTGATATCTGTGCAGTAACAGAAACCTGGTTCAAGGCTCCCGAGAGCACCCCAGCAGTACCAGGTTATACCTCATACCATGCTTTTCGGCCCCAAAACTTGGACAGATCCACAAAAGGAGGGGGAGTATCAATATCCGTCAAAGATACCCACACCTCCAGGTTGGTGGCACAGCACGAAGCATCAGAGACTATCCATGTGCAACTAACAGTGGGTAAAACTGCCTTCCAGTTTATAGCCTGCTACAGACCACCCTCCCAAACCCAGGAACCCCACTCGGCCTTCCTGAAAACACTGGAAAATATGAAGGCCTCTCCAAACACCATTATACTGGGCGACTGCAACTACCCAGACATAGACTGGGAGCATTACTCTAGCTCCAACACCCTAGCCCAAAGGTTCCTAGAATTTATAAACTCAAATGCTATGGAACAACTTGTTACCACTCCCACAAGATGGGAAAACATACTGGACCTGATCATCACCAACATGGGGACTCTATGCTCCAGACCAGAAGTGTATCCCTCACTGGTAAGATCAGACCATAAACTAATCTCACTGGATATTCACATCCCGACCCCACCCCTGCCCAGAAAACCAAAGTGAAAAACTTCTCTAAAACAAATTTCACACTCCTCAAAACCGAGGTGGAATCCTTCAAAGCCCTTGGCCTGTGGAAAATACGGCCCAGACCGCAGAATCCTTTATAAACGCATTCTATGAACACCTTCAGGAATGCATGGATCATGCAATCCCAAATAAAACCAAGACCCAATCATCTAAAGGCAGACGTCCTGTCTGGTGGACCCCAGCCATAAACAAACTATACAATAGAAGGAGGAAGCTACTACATGATAGAGCAAAATCCCAGAAAGGGAAGGCATCTCTGATCAGTATTAGCAAAAAACTACGGGCACTCATAAAATCATCTAAGGCCAGCTTTGAGAGAAAAATTGCACAGGACACTAAGGATAATCACAAGGCTTTCTTTAGTTATATTAGGAACCTGGGTGGGAATTCCCAGATATGCTCAGAATTAGTCCAAAATGACAAAAAATACACCGAACCCACAGACATTGCCAACATCCTAGCTGACAGGTTCAGCGCAACCCCCCCCCACCAAAAGGGCAAATATCTATCCCAGCAGAGTGCTGCCCCTGACATCTCAGATGCTTAGGTAAGAGCCGCCTCTCCAAAGCAAAAACACAGCATCAATGGGACCAGACGGTGTCCCGGGCTGCATCCTACATGAACTCCAAGAAGAGCTAAACCCAAACATAAAACTACTGTTCAATCTCAGCCTTACTACAGGATATGTACCCAAAGAGTGGCATACAGCAACAGTGGTCCCTCTCCACAAAGGTGGTACCTCAACGGATCCTGGAAACTATTGCCCCATAAGCCTGACTAGCTTGGTCTGCAAAGCTATGGAAAGGATCATCATGGACCTCATAAATAAAGATATTGGGGACCTACAGACACTGGATCCTACCCAGTTCAGCTTTGTTAAGGGCAGATCCTGCCTCTTAAACCTGGTTGATTTCTTTGAAATAGTCACCAAGGCCATTGATGAGGGGAAGGTGGTCCACACAGCCTACCTGGACCTCGCAAAAGCCTTTGATACAATACCCCACTTGGGCATTATAGATAAGCTCACCAGCTTAAATATAAACCCCTATGTCACTAGATGGGTTGCAAACTGGCTCAAGGACAGAACCCACATGGTTAGAATTGCTGGAGCCATGTCAGACTCCAAACCAGTTAGTTACAAGTGGCGTCCCACAAGGCTCAGTCCTGGGACCTCTCTTGTTCGGTATATATTTCTCGGAGGTACAGGCCAACATGGAAGGACTGTGGCTGACCAAGTTCGCAGATGACTGCAAACTGGGCATCATAATCGACTCTCCAGCCAACACAAGCATCCTCCAAAAGGGCCTCATAGAAACAGACAACTGATGCCAGAGTCATGGCCTCAGGCTAAACGCCAAAAAGTGTATAGTCATCCCCTTTGGCAAAAACAAAGTGCCCACAAATTACCACATAGGTGGTAATCCATTAAGTACAGAAGAAGTAATTAGGGACCTGGGGACCCAAGTTGATAGCAATCTCTCATTTGACAACCACGTGGCCAAAGTGGTTAGAAAAACATTTTATATAGCCCACCTAATCATGAAGGGATTCACATCTAGATCAGGGGAGGTCATTGTGCCTCTTTACTCATCCCTCATCAGGCCCATAATTGAGTACAATGCCCCTTTTGGGATGTACCTTACCAGACACCTGCAGTAACTGGAAAGACCCCAAAAGTACCTCACCAAGAGGATCAAAGGGCTCAAACAGATGCCATATGCTGCCCAGTTAAAGAAACTCCAGCTCTACTCAGTGGCATACCGCCTACTCAGAGGCGATCTGTGCCTGACGTATAAAGGAATGTCCAACCCAGAATTAATGGACATGCTGCACCTCAGAAAATCCAAATCCCATCAAGCCACACGCTTGAGAGACTTGAACCTCAGCACTGAAATAAATAGGACATGCTGGAGGGACAGATTCATAACCCAGAGGCTCCCTTCACTCTGGAATAAAATCCCAGTCCAGTTTAGGCAGAGTCCCTCATTGACTGTCTTCAAGAGGAATCTTGATGAGTGGATGGGAGATCATAGGTTTACCCCGGGTATCACTTCTGTGTCACTGTTAGACAGAGGCACAGTATACTAACCTCGAAAAAGGGCATAACAAAATTAATTTAAAATGGGTGGTGAAAGCCAAACACACTCTGGCTAGGCTTATAAATGCCCTAGGGCAGATAGCCTAGTATGAACCTATGAACCTATGAACCTGCAATATCTCAAGTGTTCATCAATAAAGACTGTTAGATGTATACCAAGCACTGTTTAATGTCACCCCTAATAAAGCTGTGTTCTGAAAAATGTGTGCATTTTGAGCTGTTCATCAAGACATTGAGTATTACAAGTGCTGTGAGGTAAACACCGGAATAATATCATGAAGTGACTGATAGTTAGCTGAGAAAGAACTGCTGTGCTAAAATGCAGATAAGGAGCTGTACTGCAGGATATAATGCATTATGATATTTGTTCTGCAATAAGATCTGAACCTAAAATAGTAATGGCTAAGGTATAATAGTGTTTATCTCAGGACTGTCTTCTGTTAAACATTGCATTTCAGCTATATGCATTCCTGCTTGTAGGTACGCTGCTGCAGGCAAGTATAAAGCTGTAATAGTTGTAGACTGCAAATATGCCATCTGCAACTGTATATGGGTCAGGTAGGCAACACAACACTCCAATATGGCCTGTACACATCACACATATTCTCATCCACTAGGAGTTAAATGTGTACACCTGCATTCCAAATATTAATACACAGTTCATCTCCTATCTGAATCTCATGCATGTGTGCTCAAGTGTCACAACAGTCTTGTACTATACTCTACCTCTATCACCAGATCACAGTGTGTTACCAGATGAGCTCTAGGCATATATTAATCATTACTCAACAGTAGCTCAGTGTGATAAACACTAGGTTTGATATAGATCTTGTCACACACAGACCTGGGTTTGAATCCAGGAACAATTACTACTAAATAGTAATAGAAACTGTTATGTATTGTTAACAGATGTTCTTCCCACAGGAATTACAGGTAAATAAATGACTGTAGTAGCTGTTCAAATGGGTTACTAATTTGTGTGTCCTGATGTAACAGAGTGTTAACAACATTGCTCAGCAGGGCGATATAAATGCAGTAAATAAAAAGTCAACAAGTACTATACTAATACAAGTTATTAAAACAAATAAAACTGTTTAATCTTGTTATGGTTGTATGCCTGGTGTGTCTGTGAATGTCTGCTAATAGTCTAACTCCAAGCCTAACAAGGATGACATGATAAGCATAAACTCTCTGTACTGTGCACTATACATCTCTCAAGTGCCATGCTGTTATGGACTGTGCTCCCTCTTGCCAAATCTGTGGCACACAGATTTAACAGCCACTTGATTTATCTCATAACACAGTCACACTACATCAGTCCACATTACACCTTGGTAGTCACATATGTCCCCCGACATGTAATATTTCTCTGTAGTTGTGTTCTTGTAGGTATTACAGCTTAGCCAATACTGTCCCATGCAGATAGCTTGAGAAGTATGTACATGCTACAGAAGCTATAGGGCACATGTATACATAAATTAAGGGTGACGTGTAGAGTATATGTGTTCTGTTGCAAACAATATAGACTGTACTGGTAATAATGGCATGTATGTCTCTCATCCCCCCACCCATTATCTACATCATAATTTATAATTCCTATACATCGGGTATGGTATACTTTTAACATATGTTGTTCTCAAAATGCTATGTTTGGCCTTGTGCTTTATTATTGTTATGTATTATTACAGTAGTTGCATACTAACATACCTTGTTGAATTACCTATTTTGTTGGCCTTATGCCATACCTGTTACTGGCATGCTGTTATACTACTGACTGCTATCTCAATTATTGTTGTTTTCTATATGCTATGCAATGTTATGTTACTGGGTTATGCAACTTGTTCTCGCATGCTGTTACAACTAACCACATGTTCTCTTCGTTATTAACCTATACAGTGTGAAAGACCTCAACACCATAGCTTGACTGCGTAAGCCGGTTCCCACGGATCCACCTACCCTACTTCAACTGGCCATGGCACAGGGTCTTAGCATGTCTGAGACCCAACCTGGAGCTGCCCCCTCCACTGGTCCTGCACCACCTATGGGTGGAACTGCCTAAGGGAATGGAGCCCGTCCTCCCTAGTGGAAGTGAGCATGGAGCGGGAGTGGTCACCTAGTGATAGCTACCAGACATGGTGCGTAGGATCGTTCAGCAAGGGTTTGACATTTGACTGCACCAGATTGAGGACAGACTGGCCGGCCTGGAGTGGCAGGCTGGCCCCAGTGCCCAGCCGCCAACACAATCACCTTTGGAGACATGTAGGAGCAGTGGTGACTGCCCATGGGTGGGGAGCTCAGTCCCACTGCTGCCATCTAGGGGCACTTGGTTCTCCGATTCCACAACACCCTCCCCATCCAAGGTGTTTACTACTTCATGTATCATACAATGTCCCTGTCTACTGTCTTGACTGTCATGTCTGTTTGCAAATGCTACCTCTCCTACAAAACTTACCTCCCCACATGTATTTATATCCCTTCCCCAACATTCTACTCTCTCCTTAAAAAAATAGGGCATCTGTCGCACAAAAAAAATATCACCCCATGCTTAGCTCTCCATTTCATCCACATAAACACTTGTCCACAATCAATCATTATAGTAATTAATCAATAAAGTTATGTCACCCACACCCCTCTCTCTGGGATGTGAGGCACCAAATTTCTAATTGTCCACAACCTGCACAGCTGTTCTTGTACAAGAATTGGAGAGCTATGGTCCTTTCCTACACCCATCCTGCACATCCCTACCTGCCTTTCACATTGTTTTTACCCCTGCTTGTCCCCATTTCACCACTTTCCTATCACCCCCCTTTTCTTTTCTTTTTTGGAATTAGAACAGGTTTAAGTGCAGCATTGTGGGATGCCACATTGTGCAAACCTGCTTAAAGCTGCTTCAATCACCTTCTGTCTTTCTGGCACTGTTCTGCACATCAGCAAAATGTTCACTGCTGCTAAAACTCAAACCCAGGACCCTTCAATTAGGGTATAGTGCATTATCCCACTAGACTATGCAGCTTTGAAAAGCAGCATTTGTTTCTATAAACTTATCCTGAGTATCAGTGATGCACATCAGAAAAGAATTTGGCCCTGTCAATTACCGTAGAGTGCATTAGTCCACTAGGTCATGCAAGTCTAAAAGCTGCTAGCTGTTTCCATACACATATCCTGAGTATCACTGATGCACATCAGCAAAAGATTCACCACTGCCAAGCCTTGAACACAAGACCATGTCAACTGCAGCAAAGTGCATTACCCATTATGCCACTCAGCTCTGAAACATTGCACATGTTTCCATACACATATCCTATGTGCCAGTGACACACTGCTTGTGCATGTAATTGAGAAAATGACAGTGTACTTGGGACTGTGATGCAGACACCAAACCAGTGCACAGGCAAGCAAATGCTGATGGATGGATGAGAGCCCTAGGATATCAGGTAGAGCTAACAACTGCGCAGACTGTTGCAGAATGTCCACACTTGTGCCACTTACTTTTGGCATGGTTGTCACAAAACCTATGCTGTGTGCTTTAGTACTGGCAAGTCAGTACCCACGGAGATTTGAATATCATGACAGACAGCTCAATATCACGTCATACCCATATGAACACACATATTCATGCCAGTCCTGTGCAACAGTCTTTATGCATGAACATATGTCTTGCAAATACACCTGCTATAGTTTTGACTCAGCAGCTCAATCTGTTACATTCTTAGCATGCTTTACATTTTGCCGACTACAGTCCTGGCTTCCATTCCAGTCTGCTGCACATCAACTACATGCTTGTCAATACAACAAATAACTGACTGACATATGCAGTGTTAAGCAGAATCAGTTGCTGCTACTGCAATTATTCCTACCATGCTGTACATTTTGGCTCCCACAGTCCTGGCATCCATTCCAGTCTGTTGCATGTCAGGTACATGTGTCCAAAAAACAAATACATGACTGAGCCATGAAAGTTTAAGCAGAAGCATTTACTGCTACTGCAGTCAGTGCCCTCCATATTATCATGGCAAAAGCCTGTATGTTGGGACATACTTCACAAATATGTATATGCATTCTAAATGTCACCTACCACTCTCAGGATGGGACTATTACATAACATATGTACCTGAGGCGCATGCCTCACCTGGACTGTTATGGGTACCATCACCCTGGCTATGCTGTGACAACAGAGCTGACACTGCTCCCTCACTCTCATATACAGCTAGCTGTCCCTCAATGTGATCATAATTTCCAGTATGACTCCTTGCTAGAATTCAGCAGCTGCAGCCTGCAACATATGTGGCAATATGTTCAGCTACCTATTACAGACCTACCATACCTCCCAACCCCATCAGGACAGGTGATCCACACAACACCCATACAGAAAGGTATGGGGGGATGGTCAAGTGACAGGAACATGTGCCACAGTCTCCCCTACAAACATACACAGCAGATAGATCAGTGGCTACTGCAGCAGCATGCATATTCTGATGCAAATGGCGTATAACACCCACATTTCTCTTTCTCCTTACTGACTTCAACCCACATTGTTAAACAGTAAACTGCCACATAATCAGAAAGTCTATTCGCAATAGCCAAACATAGCATGCAAAACTGTGGACATACCCCATAAATCCAAACAGTGGACGGTATTTCTACCTACCTTGTGTGATGTTGTAGTTCCACACCTCAATAATGTCCTTTTCACAGGCCAGGAAAAGGGCCTAGGCCTACATGAAGGCCAAAAATACAGCACTGATTTCCATGCCATTGGCTAATGAAAATGGAACCTAGCTGTTCTAGATGCAATTAGCAAGTGTGAGCCACAGATTGGTGTGCAGGAAATCACCTGTTCATGAGCATTACCTACAAAAGGCAAGCTGCTGTCTATGGTACACAGGTCTGTAACTTTGTTTATGAAGACAGACTGCACTTTCCTAGCATTATACCACAGGATTTCTACACATAAAGAAGTACAGCTCTGTACCAGGTATGTAATAGAATTCCCCATGTAATGGGATGCAGATTGGGGATTCAGTCCTGGGAAATAAGGATTGCAACACTAGGTTTGTAGTACATATCGTGGAATGACATGCTGCTGTTAGTCAGCTGTCCAGCACCTACAGGCTTCCCTTTTGGCCCACTCTGGTGTGACATAGATCACAGCTCTGGCCCTTGAGTCCCCCAGCAATGGTCATCTCATGTATGAATGCTACTGGATTGTGTAGTAAACAATAGTGACAGTAAGTACTGGTGGATACAGCTGGCATATCACATGATGTAGTGTCAGTCTGCTCCTCTCAGTCTGTGAATGCCACACAGGCATAGCTCAAACATTGTTCAGGTGTCCCTGACTGTTCTTGACGTACTCTGGATAGGTCACTGTGTATATACACCTGTATCTCATTGCCTGAGAGCTATGGCTAGGATATCTGTTGAGCCCCCTACAGCAGGACAGCAGGTTATAGCCAATAGTACTGGGTGGACACAAGCTCCACCTCAGCAACAAAGTGTAGACATCGAGCATGCAACATAAGGGAATGAATAGAGAACCAGATATTAATGCACCACAACTGATTTCTGAGGTGTCTGGTGCATGACACCCAGACTCCCAACAGTATGGAAACAACCATTACGTATTGTCCAACTGTTTTCCAGACATCCACATTTGTCTGGCAGATGGTCCACATATATCAGGCACATGTACACATTCGGCAAACATATGTGTACTGCGGATGTAAGACACCTACAAGCAGGTTACCCTACAGCACATTTGTAGTGCTGTCTGTAATTGTGTCACACAGATGTTGCTGGACTGTCCTCAAACACATGTAGTACCACTCACCTATTTGTAGGATGGTGGCTGTATGATATGGTACTGGAATGTCACCCATAGGGGACACACCACAGTAGATGGCAGTGATGGGTATGGACACATAACAACACAGTCCGTTACAGCACACAGCTCCATAATTGGTATACCTAAGATCATATGAGGTTACTAGGCTATTGGCTCTGAGGCCCTCATAAGCCTAGCCGAGACTTTAGCACATGTGTATGCAATTTAGCACCCAATATCCCAGTACAACAGGGACACAGGTGGTATCCCAAGGGTATATGTCCTATTAACCATCCAGTAATCCAGGTGTCAGTTGCAAAGGTGTAAAGAGTTACTCTACCTGATTTGGACAGGGTGTCCATTCCACAGGTTGGTGAGTGTGTGGGACACACATCTGACCTGCCAACAAGTTCTGTTGATGTCACAGACCAGGTTGAGTGTGTGTGTGTGGGTTACTTGAGAGGAGCTTGACTTGCAGTTGTGCAGCAGTCCCATCAAGGTTGGGTCCATGATCGCCTGGTATGGCAGACAGAGATCATCTCTTGAGGAGTCCGTATGAAACTTGGTAGATGGATGGGCTTACAGCCTATCTGTGTACAGTGGATGTGTGAGGCCCTGGTATTCCCATGTGAGGAACCTCTGTGATCTCCACAGCTGCTGCATGTGCTTTGCAAGGTACATGAGGAAAGGGGCATTAAACACAATAATGGGCCTTATAAGGGGGGATTACATGGATGTTATGTACCCCATGTCCCTGGACGACATACCCTTACGTATAAGGTGGCCCATGTACAAGACTTTCCTTACAACGGAAGCAACATAGTAGGCAAATGTCATGTTGCCATCAACCAGTATGCACAAATCACTCTCAACTGATTGCATGCTTAGGATGTTGTTGGTACTATGATAATATGTGGGAACATCACTCTCTTCAAAGGGGACGATGCTGCATTTTGTTGTTTGCAGCCTGAGGCCATGTTTTTGGCACCAGTCATGTGTCTGTGTGAGACCCTCTTGGCAGATGTCCACATCACTAAGGAGTGTGGTGACGGCACCCAACATGCATTCTTCTGCATACATGGTTGGCCAGAACCCACTGGTTATGCCCTGCACATCAGAAGGGTAAATCACACATAACAGAGGCCCAAATACAGAACTCTGGGTTACGCCACTATTTATGGGTATACTGCTTGAGGTAGCTTCCTCCTGTGTGCACTAGGTGGGATCTGTCAGTGCGCCAGTGTGTTACCCATCTATTAACATATGGACTTATGCCTAGTTGAGAGTGTATATCTATTATGTGCACATGGAGAATACTGGCAAAGTCTTTGGCCAGGTCAAGGTAGGCAGTGTGCACTATCTCCCCATCATCCATGGCATTGGTGACTGTGTCATAGAGGTCAACCAAATGTAACAGACATGATCCACATTTGACAAAGCCGAACGGTGCATCATCAAGTGTGTGGAGGTTGCCAATGTCCTTGTTAATGAAGTTCATTATTAACTGTTCCATGGTCTTGCAGATCAGCCTATTAGTCTGATGGGTCTCTAATGTGGCAGAGTGGTGGATGCCCCACCTTAGTGTATAGGTTGACAGTGGGTGTCCTCCACTTGGCTGGGACAAAGGCGGTAATCATGCTTTGATTGAATACAGTACCTTCTGGTGCTGTAAGGTCATGCTCGGGGTCATGTAGGATGCATCCTGTGATGTGCTCAACTCCCAAGGTGGTTGTATACCATGACTATGAGATGGCAGTGATGATATGTTCCCTACATATAAGGGGAAGGGGCAGGTACTTGGGATGTCCTGATGTACTGATGGGGGGACTGGGGATGAAGTTTACACTGACTCTGTCAGGCATCAGGTATGCTATACTTACAGCACTTGTATATCTGGTTTCCTTGACCACCACTACTGAGCAGATCTAAGTGCTTCCTTTAATATTGCAGAGATATGTGAAGAATGAGATATGATTGTCTGTAGTGGATGTCAACAATGTAGGTCTGGGGTTTGCTTTCCAGGATTCCAGTAGTGCTCTTATGTGCTTTTGCAGGCTAAGGAGACATTGCTTCAAATGGGGCACCTGCACCTTCCTTGTCATCCCTGTTATAGACACTATTTATTGCTGATGTCCACCACACAGGTTTACGTATCCTTGCAGAAAATGATGTAGTCCTGTCGAGTATACCTGACTCCATGCATGTATACAAATGCACAGACAGCACTTTTGTGTATTTTTGGATATTGGCAATAGTTCCTACAGAGGGGATGGGGGCAGCAAAGCTGTTTATACCATCCCTCAGGAGGCTGTAGTCAACTATGGAGTTGTTTGTATGTCTGACCCTAGCTAGATGGGCATGTTGGGAGATGTTTACTGAAGACGTGATGGCTTTATGGTTGTTCTAACTATGGAGGATGATACCATGGAGATTCTGCAGTGGTTACCCATTTTGTTTAATATCAACTCCAACAGATCTTCACTTCATGTGGGGGTAGTACCTAGCTGCTCCAATGTGTTTGCATTTACACTGTTGCTGGATCTCTGGGCATTTATGTGCTAGCATGAGTACATCCTACAATGTATGTTTGGTAGTTAAAGTCACCCAGGATGAGGGTACAGACTTGAATCTTGATAGGGTTGATAGATCCATATAGGCAGAATGGGCTGCCTGATCACATGTTGGGGCCAGTAGATACCTATGCTTTGAATAAGTGTCTTTGCAATGGTTAACTGCCTGTGCAGTGTCCACTGTGTGTCTTACTGTTTGAATAACCTGGAGGTGTGTATGTCTTTCATATATAGGGAAACCCCATGTCTCATGTCTTTATTGTCCACACCTTGGGGTATAACTGCATGATAGGATGGTTCATAGGTTCATAGGTAGGTACTAGGCTATCAGCCCAAGGGCATTTATAAGCCTAGCCAGAGTGTGTCAACTTTCGCCACCTCATTGATTAATTAACTGAGCCTCTGTCAGGAAGAGCCAATGAAGTGATCCCAGGGGTGTATTTTCTGTTACCCATCCACTCGTCAAGGTTTCTCTTGAAGAGTGTTAGTGAGGGGCTCTGCCTAATGTAGTTAGAAATTTTGTTCCAAAGCATGGGGAGTCTCTGTGACAGGACTCTATCCCTCCAGCATGTTCTATTTATTGTTGTGGCAAGATTTATCTCACTAAAGCGAGTGGCTCGGAGTGACTTGGGTTTCTTTAGTTGGAGCATGTCCATCAAATCTGAGTTGGACATGGCTTTGTAAGTCAGGCAGAGATCACCTCTGAGTAAGCGATATGCCACTGAGTACAGCTGGAGTTTTTCCAGTCAGGCTGCATAGGACATATGTTTGAGGCCAGTAATCCACTTGGTGAAGTAATTTTGTGGTCGTTCCAGCTGTTGGAAGTGTCTTGTGAGGTACATCCCAAACGGGGCATTGTATCTATGATGGGTCTGATGAGTGACAAGTAGAGGAGCACCATAACCTCTTTATTTCTAGATGCAAACCCTTTAGTAATTAGATGGGCTACATAGAAAGATGTCCTAACTACTTGGCAATATGATTGTCAAAGGAGAGATTACTATCTACCTGGGTCCCCAGATCTCTTATTACCTTTCCTGTATTAAGGGGGCTGCCACCTATGTGGTAATTCATGGGTGTTTTGTTTTTCCCAAATGGGATGACTATGCATTTTTTGGCATTTAGCTTGAGACCATGACTTTGACATCAGGTGTCTGTCTCAGTAAGGCCCTTTTGGAGAATGTCCGTGTCAGCCAGAGAGTCAATTATGGCTCCCAGTTTGCAGTCATTGGCAAACTTGGTTAGCCATAGCCCTCCTGTGTTTGCCTGTACTTCTGAGAAGTATATGTCGAACAGTAGTGGTCCCAGGACCGAGCCTTGTGGGACACCAATTGTGACTGGTTTAGAGTCAGACCTGGAGCCCGCTCTTCTTACCGTGTGAGTTCTGTCTGTAAGCCAGTTGGCATCCCATCTCATGATGTAGGGGTTTATGTTCAGGCTGGTGAGTTTTTCTATAATTCCCGAGTGGGGAATGGTGTCAAAAGCCTTGGTGAGGTCAAGGTAGGCTGTGTGAACTACCTTCCCCTCATCTATGGCCTTGGTGACTATCTCGAAGAAGTCAACCAGGTTTAGTAGGCATGATCTGCCCTTAACAAAGCCAAACTGGGTCGGGTCAAGTGTTTTGAGGTTCCCAATGTCTTTGTTAATGAGTTCCATGATGATGTGCTCCATAGCCTTGCAGACCAGGATAGTCAGGCTTATAGTTACCAGGGTCAGTTGTGGCCCCTCCTTTGTGGAGCGGAATAACCACTGCTGTGCGCCATTCTATGGGCATGTAGCCTGTGGAGATGCTGAGGTTGAATGGTGTGTTTAGGTGGAGGGTTAGTTTGTTTTGTATTTCATGCAAGACGCAGCCTGGAACACCATCTGACCCCATTGATGCTGTGATTTTGGCTTTTGAAAGGGCTGTTTTCACCTGTGCGTCTGTGATTTCCGGGACACTACACTTTTCCAGTATTGTTGTGGGCCCTTTTGGGGGTGAAATTTGGAGGTGAAGTTTGCACTGAATCTATCTGCCAGGATGTTGGCAATATCAGTGAGTTCAGTATATTTTGTGCTATTTTGCACTAGCTCAGAGCATATCTGCGAGTTGCCACTTAAATTCTTGACATAGCTAAAGAAGGCTTTGTGGTTATCTTTCAAATCCTTGGCTAGTTTTCTTTCGAAGTTAGCCTTGGAGGATTTTATGAGGGAACTTAGTTTCTTACTGATACTGATCAGGAATGTCTTTCCTTCTTGGGATTTGCTTCACCCCTCATCAACCAAGTGATTAAGCAGCTCACCCTACTATACAGGCATGACCAAAGGTTGACCATGTAAATCTGGGGTGTTCTCTGCAGCTTTGAACCATGTGTCTGTGACTGTACAGATGTCAGTATTTCCCAGCATTAGGACTGCTGGCAATGAGCACAGATTCATGTTTAGACTGCTAGCATTTAGCAGCACGGCCTTCAATGTGTGATGTGCTGACAGTTGTATGTTGGTAGTCTTAACCTCACCACTTTTCCTAATAAAGGCACTATGGGCATGGCAAGAACCATTGCCAAGACACTTGAAGGCCAGTTGAGACAGATGAACGCCTTCCCTGGCAAAGCATCAAGGTCTGTTGATCATATCATCCCAGGCTGTCAGGTACTGGATCCCCCTGGAATGGCACCTGAAACCAAGCCAGTTGTTAAGGTCAATCATTTCCTGATTGTATTGCACATTATTCTGGGTGACAGCAGAATGCTTCATAAGGCTTGGGACATACCTGTCTGGGGCACATAATCAGCATTTTCAATTATATCTTACTGCATATAGTCCAGGGAAGTACATCCCAGGTCAGGAATGCCAGTATGGACTGTGACAGGCTCAAAACAGTACCTGTTGTTGAGAGACAGCAGTTCTTATGTGATATGGCAGATTCTGGCACCTGACAGTCAAATAACTGTAACCTTACCCATATGCAGCCTGTGAAAGGCACATTTGTGTGTCTCATAATGCAGTTTCCTATGACTAATATGTTTGACTAATTGTGATGTCTTTGTGGCTGTGGTCACAGGTGTGTGGTTATGCCTGGTATGTACTGTGGAGGGCTGTGAAGTTTACGTGTATCTTTGCCTCAGAGGTCTCCTTTGTTTGTGGATGTGTATGTTGAGGACCTCCACATATGTGGGTGTGTGTTGTGTAGGTGTGGATGGTGTATGAGGTGTACTGATTGTGTCAACTACTTGTTTGGTGCCAGATATGTGGCCTTGAGAGGCAGATAGCATGGACTGTAGGTTCCTAATGACATTGCATCTTTCACAAATTGTGTTCCTTCATGGTGTTTGTGGATGGTTGTCCGTGTACATAAGGCAGCTGCTACACTGTGCCAGGATGCCCATATCAACCAGACTGGCAGGGGAAACTGTTTGACATTGTCAAGCCATATTTTCCAGAATCTGAGGAAGGAAGGAAGGCCAGGGAGACCAAGGGATGGGCCTACAGCCCAGGTGTTTAAAATAAAAGTAGGAGGCTGACACTACTGTATACAATGTAGACAGGCTATAAACAAGCTGTAATAGGTGCAACCAAAAAGATGCAGTTGAACATCTTAGAGAACATGCAGTAAGTAGCAGGAAACAGCAAGATCAGGTGGGTAACACATGATGTATTGCCACTATGTTGCTGATAGCCACATACATACTGTGGTGATAGATGGTGAGCTATGATGTGGTAGTTAGTGGAGGATAGTGCTGGCTGATGTGGATAAGCAGGGTGTGCACTAATGGAGAGCAATGTATGTGGTCCTGTGATGAGTTCCTCTCTTCTTGTCTTTCAGGAGTGATGTACAGATATAGTAACCCACCATTTTCAGTAGCAGAGAAAGATGCCATACTTGACGGGCTGAGAATCCATTACCAGATCCTGCTGTCGAGGAGTTGCCATAATCAGTAACAACATGCTGAACTGTGGGCAGACCTCATGGCATCTGTAAATCACATTGGGCTACAGGAAAGGAGGTATGAGCAGAACCATCTGCAGGCCACATATATGATAAATAGTGCACAGCAAAGGGCTGCAGCTGTGGCCAGGGACCATACTGGCACAGGTGGAGGGCTTGCAACACAATAACTACTCTCAGCAGCAGAGGAGTTCCTGGCAAACCTGGGTTCAGCCACCAGCTCGCAAAGATCCATCACCCCATTTGTTGTGGAGGTGGGTGGCACAGCTTCCACAGCAGAGGAGCATCCAGCTAAGTCCCCTGTGGTTATCACTGTAATACTGTAGCAGTCATAGTGCCATCCTCTGCATACCTGTACATGGAAGTAATTTTAATGTGCATTAGGGAGGTGTTTGTAATGCACTTGTGTGCACACATAGTGTGAATGTCAGCAATGTGGGCAGTATCACAGTTCGTACTGTACATGTTGATATATGCACATATTATCCTGTACCAATGCCACATTTCTGTCTGCTGACAATACCTCCCCCCAGCAATTTCATAGATACCTCTGGTGTGGCCAGAGGTCAACTTCCTGTAGCAGGTGAGTGTGAAAATGCTTTGCTATGTTTTTTATATGTATATATATATATATATATATATATATATATATATATATATATATATATATATATATATATAGATATATAGATATATATATATATATATATATATATATACACACGCTAGATATGTTAATTGCTGCCAGTTTGCCATAGACACAACTGTGAAGCTTAGCCATATTGCAATACTTGTATGTTAACTTGTGGAGGGGTTCACTGCAGTGCATTGCATTGGTGATCACAGTAGCATATTTGCAGGAGCTGTAACATATTTGCACATATATGTGTGAAGGTCTAGGCAGTCTGCTATAAAGGAGGGCATTAGTATGGTGGAAATGGATGCACTGTGTTTTAGGTGAAGGTCCATCACACACACTGACATGTTGCTTATTTCACAGGTATATAGTATTGTCAATATTAACTGGACACAGTTGCACTTCATGTTGTTAAGGGGCTGTCTTGTCTGTGTCTGTTGTGGTCTGCTTCTGTGTTGTGCATGGGATCAGTAATAAGGTGTGGTTTGTCAAACGTATTTGTGGCACCTCACCTGTATACATGTATGTGTGTGGATCAGCAGACATAATTGTTCAGGAATTAATGTAGTCATGTTATCTTCCTCCTCACAGGTGACAATGAAGGTTGGACATTTTCCCCCTCACAACCTGATGTCAGTGTCTCATCGGACTCTGATGATGATGGCAGCCATAGTTAGGCACAGCTTGGGTTGCTGGGGGCTGAATCTCTTCCATGGGTTGACATACAACTTCCTCCCCCAATGTCCCTGCACACAGTCAATATGCCCAAACATACTCAGTCCCCTGCAGCCACATATATTGAACAGTCAGATGGTGGTGGCATCAAACAGGAGAGTGTGGCAACTATGGCATCTGTAACTGTAGACAGTAGCCATAGCCAGACAGCTGGTGAGGTAAATGGTATCAGTTTACTTTTCTTTTATCTGATGAAGTTTGAATATTATATTGGACAAAAAGTGCTTCAGTGAATAAAGGAGTTATCTTCTACTACATTTGCCATGCTTGTTTTTTGGTAATTGGAGTTTTTTATTCGTGTTTGTTTGATTCAGCTGGTGAGGTTCCTCAAAGGCAGATTGACAGGGGTTCTCAAAGGAGGACTGCTGCCCATCCACCACCTGTCAAAAGTGTCACATCATGTGTCACCCAACACATGTTTTTGTCCATCATGAAGGCGCAAGCACATTCTGAACGCCACACCAGACAGATGCTCAGGATTATGGGTGCATCGCTGCCTAGCATCCATGACTCCATCCACCTCATTGGTGATATCTTACATCATTTCACTGATGTAGTGGATAGACGGTTGGGTGAGAATTGTCATTACTTAACCATGCAATGTTTGTGCTTGAAAATGTGGTGGGAATAGGGCATTGGATATGTGGATGTAGGTCAGCAACAACATCAGTTAAGAGCCTTTGTGGCCATTCACAGTCACACTGCTGTAGTGGCAGCACCATCAGCACTACCAAAGGGAAGGTGCTGTCCACACCACAATGTTTCAGGCCATAAAGATGTGGTCCTGGGTTGTCCCTTGAGGGACACTGACTGGGCAGACACCAGTCAACATCAGCAAGTAGTACCACATCTGACCCTGGTCATGGTGGTGTCAGTGCCACTCCTGACAGAGACAGTTCCTGTGTTCATGGCTAGAGACAGTAAACTGTAAATTCTCCATGTACGATCCACAGCTGTCTAACATACTCTCATATAGGACTTGCAGGTGGCTTGACTGTGTACATGCACACACTCACATATCACTGACACATTCAGGTCTCCACCAGACACACACAGCTCCTCTCCTTTGCCCAACTGATCCACACCCCTTCAGACACACACACACACACACACACACACACACACACACACACACACACACACACACACACACACACACACACACACATATGATGTCACCTGTGCATATGATGATATCTGGGTCACATCCCTGTCGTCCATACCATTGATGCAGGGACATGCAAACATGTGTCTGATGCACAGGGTGACTATAGTACAGTTAGTGGCAGTTTGTAGTGCAGTAGTGTTATGCACTGTAAGGTGCTTTCTGCTGGCATGTGTCATGAGTACACATCAAAGTGTATGCACCTTTGTTCCATGATGCTGCATTGCTGTTAGTTTTGCCGACTGACTCTTTTCTCCCAGACCTGTTTCCATTCTAGGTATCTGTGTGTCTATGCCATGGAGACCTGGTGCCAATACAGTGGCTCAGGATGGCATGGTGCCAATACAGATATGTGACTTTGCCAAGGTACGGCTGTATATGTTCATGGTTACCTAGGTGCGTATATGAAGAACAGTGTCTCAGGCACAATGGGGGCAGATAGCATAATCTTGCATGTATGCCCCTTGACACAACATGCTACTCTTGATACATGTCACCTGGGAGTCAGTAGGATCTTAGAAGCTTACTAGCATAATCGCCCTGGGTCCCTTGCAATGCTAGCTATTAGTTTATCCCTAACAGTATCATAAATTGGCACCTGTTGCACCTGCCATTGAGTGACACAGGTGGGACCCCTGGGACAGATTAGTGGATTCCCATCCTCTCATCATGGTTGTGCTTGAAGAGGGCCTGCTTGGTACTCTGTTTGACATGTATGGGCAGTGCATTCCTGAGACAGGGCAGCCTCTGGGAGACAAACCTGTCTCTCCAGCAGGTTGTGTTGATGTCACATAGATTCAGGCCTGTAATGCTGGTAATGCATGAGGAGTTAGACTCATGTACATGGGGAAGCTGTTGAAGGGCAGAGTCCAACATTGCCTTCTAGGCATGACACAGGTCACTTCTGGACAACCTGTCCAATACTGAGTTTAGCACTACTGGTTCAAGCCTGTCTGCATGGAACATGTGTTAGAGGCCATGTATCATCTTTGTGAGTATTACTACGGCCTTTCCAGTTGGTGCAGCTGTCTGGATAGGTACATACCAAACAGGGTGTCATAGTAAATTATTGGTCTACTGACTGAGGACTACACAGAGGTAATGACCACCTTTTTTCTGGATATAATCCCTTTACCTATGAGATGAACCACGCACAAGGCTTTTCTGACCACTGCCTCTACATGATGGTTGAATGTGAGATTGTTATCAACCTGAGTACTCAGGTCTCTCAACACAGGATGTTTATTTAGGGGGTCTCCACTGCTGTGGCAAATAGTGGGGCTGTGTCCTTGCTCAATGTTATGATTGTACAGTTTTCTGCATGTAGCTTGAGGCCAAGATTTTGGCACCAGTCTGTATTGGATGTAAGACCCTGCTGCAGTGTGTTAACATCATTTGGTGGGTCAGTGACAGACAGCACACAACTTAAAGTTGCCGCAGCCTTGGTCAGTACCTACAAATGTGAGTGGTGGTGGTTAGCATTCATGCCTAGATACATGTGGGTTATTTAGGGGAAGCAGCTACTTACAGGGCATCAGCAGGTATACATATTGCACAAACATAGGCAAGACAGACTATTGTTGCCATTTTATCAAAAGGCCAATCTAGGACACTTCTTGTAGTATCGTGAGAGTTGCCAAGACAAACCATACCCATGGCAACTGTAAGGGCAGGACTTCTCATTTTTTCCCAATATGACAGCTTATTTTTGTAGGATTTGCTTATATTATGCTATTTCTCATAACATCAAGGTGTTTCTGATGTAAAATCATTGCTTTATGCAAGTATTACACAGATGTAGGACGTGTTTGTTGTCCTATGCTCTCAGGACATATGTATTGTTTCAGTTGTTTTCATAGGATACACCTGGCTAAACATGGACTGCCACCTGCAGCATGGGACAGGTGATGGCCCTAACACAGTCACACTGTTGTAAGGAGATAAACGGAGACACACACACACACACACACACACACACACACACACACACACACACACACACACACACACACACACACACACACATATACACAAAATCATGACCTGCCCTTGTTAAGAGTAGAACTTCTACTTGTCTAGTTGTAGATACTATAGTGCTACACACATATTACATGAGCCACATAGCTTGTATGTTTTTGCACTGTCTAACTGTCTACCACTGCTATTCAGGTGGATGACATCTGCAGGTGCTGCAAAGGTTGCCACTGGGAGATTAACAGGTTTGCACAGACCCTTAAAATGGTAGAACTGTTGTATATACACACACACACACACACACACACACACACACACACACACACACACACACACACACACACACACACACACACACACACACACACAGGCAAGACAGCCACACTGTTGCAAGGGGATATGCATACACATACACTCACAGAGTTGCCAGTTTTGAGATTAAAACCCCTACTTATCTAGTTGTATATACTATAGTGCTACATACATATTGCATGTGCCACAGAGATATTAAACTTAAAGAGTGTCTAATTGTTCTTCTAAGATGGATGGCATCAGTAGGCCGTGAATAGTTTGCCAATGGGGGGATAACAGGTTTGCACAGGCCCTTAAAATGGTATAACCATCACACACACACACACACACACACACACACACACACACACACACACACACACACACACACACACACACACACACACACACGCACACACACACACACACACACACACACGCACACACAATCACACACACAGGTAAGCAGCCACACTACTAAAGGGTATATATTTACAGACTCATATACAATCACAATGTTGTCAGTTTTGAGATTGGAGGTCCTACCTATCTAGTTGTAGATACCATAATGCTACATACTTATCACATGTGCCACAGAGCTATTACATTCAGAGAATGCCTAACTGTGCTTCTAAGGTGGATTACATCAGCAGGCCCTGTAAAGTAATCTAGTGGGGGTTCACAGGTAGGCACAGGCCTGGCCTTAAAATGCATTGGCATTGCACAAACATAGGCAAGACATACTCAGTGCCACCAGGAGATATACTTACACACACTCACTGCATAGCTGTTGCTAGGAATATAACCCCTACCTATCTAGTTGCATATACTATAGTGCTATGTACGTATTGCATGCACCACAGAGCTTTTATGCCCAGAAAGTGTGTAACTGTGATTCTAAGGTGGATGGCATCAGCAGGCCCTGTAAATTAAGCCAATGAGGAGGCTCACAGGTAGGCACAGCTTTTAAAATGTATTGGCATTGCACACGCATAGGCAAGACATACACACGTCTGTAAGGGAATATGCTTACACACACACACACACATACACACATACGCACACTCACACACACGCACACACACACACACACACACACACACACACACACACACACACACACACACACGCACACACACACACACACACACACACACATACACACTTACTGACTTGCCATTGCTGGGATTAGACATATTTCCTATCTAGTTGTACTGTATATATTGCAGTGCTACATATCTATCACATGCACCATGGAGTTTATGTCTTTGGAGAGTATCTGTCACTGCTGTTGGGGTGAATGACATCACCAACTGTTGACAGGGAGGCCACTGCTGTGGAGAACTCTAGTCACAGGGCCATAAAACGAGTGACCATTGCACAGACATAGGCCTGCTGGGCATGTGTATACTGCTGTATGTGGATTATCTACAGAAACACACACCCACACACACACACACACACACACACACACACACACACACACACACACACACACACACACACACACAAGGTGGCTACCTACTATTACACACTACAGCTCACCGTATGAATGGCATGTGCCATTCATTACAATTGGTGTATACGTGGCGGCAGGAATACATTCTCTCTGTCTCTCTCTCTCTGTCTCTCTCTTTCTCTCTCTCTCCTTTTCCTCCTTTCTCTGTCTTTCCATATAGGATGTGTTACCTATGTATATATGCATCTATATAAAACTCTACAGATCAATATATATGTTATATGTGCCACATACTGATAGATAAGGGCAATCATGACTGATGGGAATAGGGTAAGACAGTTAGGTATACATAGCTGTCTGTATGCATAGAGATATATGGACATCTCAGTTCTGTAGTCAGATGTGGCTTCAGACATGGGATGACATTTGGACATCTCAGTTCTGTAATTAGATGTGTCTTCAGATGTACAATGACATTAACTAAGTATAGGAGCATGCCCAGTGTGACCATCGGTACTTTGAATGGAACATCAGGTCAGACCTAGCTGTACTACAGTCCAGGATTTTGTGTGTTACAGATAATAGGCTGCTGCACCTGATTACACAGTCCAGCACCTCCCTGATATGATGCCCAACAGATTTCCTGGCTGTGTGCTGTCCATAATATTTGACTCATATCTAGGGAGTGTACTGAATGTATTACACTGCACAGGGTTTTTCATCATATGTCTGGTACATTTTACACAGCAATGTGGTTTTGTGGTACATCAGTGGCAGATCATTATAGTCTGACTTAGGAACCGCTGACAGACATTTGGGTTACTGACTCCATACACTGCTGGGAACCCATGTTACTCACAAACTGTTCTATTCTGCACTTTTTACATTTGTCTGGCCAGTAGTTCCACCTTTTCCTTATATGTGTGCCTTTGTTCTGCCCTGCTCCAGTTCCTGGCTTTCTCCACAGTTGCTGCTGTATGTACTTATAGTTATGCTGTAACTGGGGAATGTGATGTAACACCACACACAGGGTTACAGACTTCACACCTCTGACTGTCCCTGTTTTGCAGGATGTCCAGCCTTGCGGCCCATATGTCTGCTCTGGTCCTCAGATGGTCTGTGTTGTTCTATTATTATAAGGCTACATGGTGCCCATACACAACGTCTTAGACCCAGAAATCTGGACAAAGTCATATATAAAAGTGGGATGCAGACTCAGGCACAAACATAGTGACATGTTTTTAATATTGCACTTACAAACCTAGACAGTTGGTGGAATAACAGATTTTGTATTAGCTTGAATATTCTGATGAGTATGAAGTGTGCATCTCAACTGTTTGTCATTATTTTCTCACGTCAGCTTTTACTGATTTGCCACTAGTTTGCCAGAAACATGCAATGTTTAAAACAAAATCACCAATGAAAACCAAGTGGCCCGATTAGAAAACAAACGTATATGATAACAAAATACCAGTAGGACAGCCATGGCAAAAAAGTCTCTTTTAATACTGACATAAACCATAAAATAGAACAAGCACTTTCACATATCAAGTATGCTTCATCAGAGCCTCTAAAATCAGATAAAAACTTTCAGTTTAAATACAATAGTATAACCAATCAACAGCTCATAACAATTAAAGCTAACTGAATATCAATTGAGCATTAAAAACACAGAACACAAATTCAAACTTTTCTCAGTCTGCATCCCTTCAATACAGGCTTAATAGAGATACTGTTATTTATTCCTGGATATTTATGTGCTTGTAACCTCAGTATCCAATGAAGTTCTTGTTGTTCAAAGAAGTTATTGGTATCACCCCCTCTGATATTATTGTACACTGGTTGTAAAACCCTAAACAAAAAACGGTGTTCAGGAAATATCATTATATGCTTGGCCAAAGCATTCAATTCATTCTTTTTGCATATTTCATATAAAAGTTTACTTATACGTTCCTTCAGACTCTGACTAGTTTTGCCCATGTAATAACATGGGCATGTATCACTGGTTTGTTCCTCTTATCATTACAAAAAAGCTGTTTCAAGTTAGCATTATTGCGAAATATAAAGTGTGGAGTCTCACCTACAATTCTAGCAGTGGAGTCATCAGTGAGCAAAAGTGACCAAGTATTTTTCCTTTACCATGGACTATACTAGTAACAACAAAGTGGTAAAATATATTGTTCACAAATATTTATGTAAGGATAAGAGGAACAAACATTCTATAGAGAGCAAAAGATTAGATATTTATGCATGTAGAAAGTGCAAATTTTGTGATGATTTATGTACACAACAAACATTCAACTGTCCCAACACTTTGTTTAAATTTGAACCCAGGTTCTATGCTGATTGTGATACTCGTAATCTGGTGTACTTGGCTATGTGTGATACATGCCCATGTTATTATGTCAGCAAAACTACTCAGAGTCTGAAGGAACGTATAAGTAAACATCTATATGAAATATGCAAAAAGAATGAATTGAATGCTTTGGCCAAGCATGTAATATTTCATGAACACCAGTTTTTGTTTAGGGTTTTACAACCCGTGTACAATAATATCAGGGGGTAATACCAATTATTTCCTTGAACAACAAGAACTTCATTGGTTACAAGCACATAAATAAAAATAAAATAAATATCCAGGAATAAATAACAGTATCTCTATTAAGCCTGTATTGAAGGGACGCAGGCTAAGAAAAGTTTGAATTTGTGTTCTGTGTTTTTAATGCTCAACTGATATTCAATTAGCTTTAATTGTTATGAGCTGTTGATTGGTTATACTATTGTATTCAAACTGAAGATTTTTACCTGATTTTAGAGGATCTGATGAAGCATACTGGATACGTGAAAGTGCTTGTCCTATTTTATGGTTTATGTCAGTATTAAAATAGACTTTTTATTGCCGTGGCTGTCCTACTGGTATTTTGTTATCACAAACATGCAATGTTATGAAAAATGGACCATAAATATGATGCAAAAATGTGGACATTCTACAACACTATGTATATTTGAGAGGTATGATGATGCCCACTGACTTGATGTAAGTACTGACACAGTTACATGCTGGCCTTGACATCCTGCTGCTACTCTGACTTGTTACAACCTGCTGTTCTACTAGCCACCATGTAGGCAACTCAGAGCTACCTGTGGTCCCCTGTCCCTCCATTATCTCTGGCTTTGTCCAGCTTTCTTGCAGTAACAAACAGTGAGCTATGGGCAGTCTGTAGAACTCCTACCACAGGTGTAGCTCACATGCAAAAGAGTAGGTGCAGCCAGTCATGAAGCATAAACACCATCAACCATGATAATGTACTTAGTCCACTAAGCCATGACAGCTACCAGAGAGTTCAGTTTAATTCTTGACACTATCAACTTCAGACATACATAACACATTGACCCCTGCATATTGTGGGAATGGAACATGTCACCATGTTGATTGGGACAGCCCTGGGATTGTGCCGTCTGCTGCTATTACCTTGCAAACATAATTTACTGCAGTTTTATGAGAACAAAGATGTGTTGGGTGGTAGGTGACTGTAGCATTGACAGCCAAGGTGGCTTACTGGTAAATTGCATAGCATCTGTCCTATGACCCCACTGTTTGTAATCGTCTTGCATAGTGCAGTGGGATTTGCTGGCTTGGGGCCTACTGCATATTATGGTGTGGACAGTATTGGGCAGAGGGTTCCTGTTGTCCCACATAGCTGTCAGTTGTGTGCAGCTATCCCAGTAGCCCACTGCATTCCCTTTCATACATGTGGCAGGTCCATACCTATGCTACCATAGTGCAGTACCCCATACATTTGTTGTAACAAAGAGTGACTTATCTTGTGCCTGAAGCAGTTGATATAACAGTGCTTCAGGGCTGACTATGTCAGATGCATGCACTACACAGCCAATATATGGTTAAGGTACAGGTTGTGTGTTGTGGCTGACATCTTTTTTAGTATGTATGTGCATCAGAGTGAGGTGTCAGTCCCTAGGTCCCAAGGGTGTCAGTGCATGTCCTATGCGGGGCCTCTTTGCCAAGGCCGGGGCATACTGGGCATGCCTACATCTGCCTACAGGGACAGGCTCAGGGAGTTCCTCCTCCAACTTCCCTTGTGGCTGTGGGGACATTGGCACTGGTGGGGGGCTGTGTGCCCCTTCCTTGTGATGATCCTGCCACAGCTGTTTCCACAGGATCATATTGTGTAGCGTGGCACATACTGTGAACATGTGGGCACATGTGGCTGGAAACTATTGCAGTGCTCCAGGAGATATACTGAGACAGGGAAACCATGACATGAGCAGCCCAAACACATGCTCTATGATGTTCCTAGTTTGTGCATGTGCCTCATTATGGCATTCTTCAGTAGGTGTCTGTGCATTTCTGATGGGTATCATCATCTACAGTTCCAGTGCGTAGCCAACATCCTCCAGTAGATGGTCATACTGGATCCCCCCCTATTAAAAGTCTGATACAACTGTGATGCATGCCAGATGTGGGGGTCATAATAATTGCCAGAGCTGCCAGCACACACATTCATGATAATGCCCTGAGCATTGAACATAACCCGGCAGTTGATGGAGTGATACCCCTTGTGGTCAATGTAGACACTACCCTCTTCACCAGGTGGTGTTTTGATGTGCATATGTGTGCAGGATATGGTACCCAGTACCTCAGGATAGTGTGCTACATGGCGGAAGACATGCGTATTGCTGGCCCTCTCCTCAGGGGCTTGGGGAAAATAAATGTGCTCACTGGCATGTGCTTGCATGGCATCCAGGAAGTGGTGGAGTACTTTGGATGTAGATGCCTGTGAGACCCCCATTATGTCTCCAGTTGGTCTTTGAAAAGTACCTGTAGCTAATATTCTAAGGGCTACACATACTTTTGTTTCCACTGGGATGGTTTCCCCTCTGTTGGCTCTGGGTCTGAGGTGAAGGTGGCAGAGCTTGGTGAGTTCTTGTAGTATGTCCCTGTCCACCCTGTAGCACTCTACAACCTCCAGCTCATGTAGCCCCTGGAAGGTTACCCTGGGCCTGAACACTCTTCTCCTTCTCAGTCTGGGCCTATTGTTAGCATCAGAATCATCACTGACCTCAACTTCTAGCACATAAAGATATAGCAGAGCAACAGCAGCCCCTATTATTTTGACAATTAAAATTCTCCAGTATGTACTCCAATGGTGCAGAGTATGTGGAGAAAATCAGATTGAAGATTTTATGCATATTGTATACTGGTCTGCTGCAGATGCAGTCTGTGTGATTGACTCACTATGATGCATTCCACCTGACAGGTACATTATTGGAAGTTTGAATGAGCTAGTGTCTGTTGAACAGGGCTTATCAGTCATTTCTACTTGATCAGCTTCCCCTAGCTATTTCCTGTTTTTTATTTTATTATTTTTTTTTAATTCTTTCACTGCTAAGCACTGTGAAACAGTCTGCAAACCTGCTGAGCTAATATAAACAGTGCTCAGCAGTTTGGACACTCCCCCATACACGAGCATGCTCAGCTTTTCTTAAACCAGCTAAAACAAAACACGTACCATGGGACTAAACACAGCTCAGCAGCAGCAGACACATCCCCCTGCTTAGCTGTGCTTAGCTGAGTACAAATGGGTGCCGCTGAGCTCCAATTCACTTAAACACACAGTAACACACCCCCTTTTGATGTCAGTTATCTGTTCTATTACTACCTACACAATTCTAGCCCTAGCATGGGTTGTATCTGTGGACACAGTGGCCCTTTTTGCTATTCAGCAACCCCAGCTCATTTGCATACACCTAATTAAGTATACCCTGGATACTTCACTACTCCAGGGCCTGCCTACTTAACAACCACTACAACCTACCATTGTACACTTTGCATTGAGCATTATAATGCATTATTTTCGGAAATGCCTTATTTTTGGTTTTTCAACTATTTAATTTTTTTTTTTTTTTTGCATAAAGGCATGTTTGCGTGTTGCTGCACGCTGCACAAATGTAATATATGTATTAAAAAAATTTACTATATTTTATTTATGTACATTGCTTTTTGAACTCACTGGCCATAGTTTTGGTCATTTGCATGCCTACAGTGCAGGACATAGCCTTCTTTTTTGGGCTTTTACAGCCCCTATTTCAGATTTAAATTTCAGTACACAGTTTCTTTCCATACACATTTCTGACACCAACACGGCATCTACACAGGTGCCTTTCTGCTTCTTGGATCACAAATCAAAATTACCCTTATTTGCATGGATTTCTCTAGCTTATGAGGTAGTTTGCATTCCACAGACACTTCTATGTCCACACTCTTGTGCACACCTATCTGCTCTGTTTACTGGATCACTCACTGGCCGGTTTCCATGTTGGGGCCATGCCACTATGCCTACATGGAAAATCGCTCCATATAAGCTTTATTGAATTCCCCCTTCTATGTGACAAATACTAATATGACATATAAAAAGTAACAACAATGCCTTTGTACATAACAGTTGTAAAATGAACATAACTTATAATATCCTAAGAGTCTGTGTGTGGCATTTGAACTCATCGGCAAACCTCAGGATCCATAGGCTGGCTACAGACAGTACAGATGCTTGATATATTGAGCTAGTAGTAATAAGATCTTTGTTAAGAAGCATCATGGAAGAAATATCAGTAACAGCAAAAGCACATACTTTAAACAGTTTTGTTAAGAAACATGAATTAAGAAATATCCATAGTATCAACAGATAGTGTTGGAATCCATAGGTTTCCATAGTTACATCACAGAGTGCAAGGAATTACTACTAAGAAGTGCGGATGGCCCATAAATCTGACTTTAAATCCTGTTCATGTTTGCATAAAGCTCAATCAAGCATCAATCAAGTAACTTACAAGTTCTGCTAAAGCTGACATTTTGAGTAAAAAGTAATTTAAACAGATACCTTTGAGAATGACTGACTTTAACAGATGTAGTATTTACCAAAAGAGAAACGCTACCAATTGCCAGTGTAACTCTCACAACAAATCACAGAAATAAAGTTTTAAGTGACATTTGTGTGATACATATTTAATGAGGTTTATTAAAATTCTTATTTTTGGAATCTCGTTTGCACACCTCCACATAAATTAGCTACATGCAGTGTAAAATTCAGCTGTACCTTGCAAGTACTTAATAGGTATTGGTAAACAGTACCATATGTAGCATATGCCTGTTATCTTTCAGTGGTCTGATGACATGACACTAGCATTACCATCAAATAATGATTTTGATAACAGTTACAAATCAGACCATTGCTAACTGCGAACTAAGTGGGACCGCAGTAAGCATGTCTTCGTTTTTGCACTTTTCAGGAATTTTACATTGGAGGATTCTGGTGGTTAATTTAAGGAGGCTGATATGTATCTGAGTGCCCAAATAGATGCATTGACATGCGTGTGCATCCAACTGGACTTTGGAGAAGACCACCCAGATGCTGATCTTGTAAGCTGCAGTGGAGCATCGGGTGATGGCCAGGCCAAAAACTTCATAATGAAAGACATATTGAACCGGATTGTGATGGAGCACTAAAGATGTACAGGCATCTTTTGCACTGGAGTGCAGGTTTGCAACCACTATGATGACCTACAGCAGAGTGATGCAGATGGGCTTCATAGAGGATAACTGAGGTGCAGAGACAGCCTGTGGATCTCTGCAGTACGTGTGACTATCCTACAAATATCTGAGCATTCCTACAGAATGTAGAGATATATCTGTATCCTACATACATATATATATATATATATATATATATATATATATATATATATATATATATATATATATATATATATATATATAAAATCAGAAGGATGTTTTTTGTTGTGACAATTAGCTCATGAGGATAATTAATTGGATCTGTTAAATGCTGTCCTTATAAGTGTTGGTTTGATGTGTTTATAACATCCATAACTATGTTCTCTGTAGATGCACATATGTTTTGCAACATATAGCAACACCATTTCATACATCCACTGTCCTCAGGTATCAGTGACCCCTATAGCGCCTAGGCTGCGGATGATTGCACACTTCAAATTTTTCTGTTATAGTACCACAATATTGCCAACTGCACCATTATATATCGGAGTAAAAACTCAGGCGTAACTTCTTTAATTCATTCCTCCTAATAAAGTAAGCATGCTTAACACAGTTTCACTTATTTAAGCCAAAAGTAATTGCCTGTCCAACTTCTTATACATATGTTACAAGTTATGTTTTGATAGTTGCTATCTATTTACATTAAAATGTTCAATAAGTGTTTACAGTTTTCATATTTATCTGTTCTCATCAGGAATCGGAATAAATACCTGCAGTCCCTATTTGTTACGTTGTTGCCTATTAGCTCAGCCTGTAAGAAAGCCAACTACCTTTTCTCCAGTTTGGTATACTGCAAGTTCCAATCCACACAGGGGGAAACGTATATGAAAATGTGATCTTGCATTCCTTCATCCATAGCATTTCTTTAGAGAAGCATATTCTTGTAACTGATATTAATGATAATGTTGTGCATGGTTACATATAACTGAGTTATCACTGAATTCATATGATATGCCAGTTATCTGTAATGGTTTGCTAACATCAACTTTTTAACAGCAGGGTTAATAAAGCTTATTACAGACCAGTGCTATTGTTAATATTGAATAATTTCTAAAACAGATATCAACTTCTGCTTTATCATTAATTATTACATTCAAATCAAGAACATCATCTTCATCTTTTCAGGGAGTGGGTTGGGCAGACTTACAGCTGAAGTGCAGAACAAGGAAGATATGTGTATTTGCTTAGTGATGTGCACTTTGCCAAGGAAAATCATGATCTTCACATATAACCTACTGGGTCCCTTATGTACAGCAACTTCTACGGTTCTGTTAACAGAAGCTCTATAACACATATCACTTTTCCACTGTCTGAGGAATGAATGTTTTCCATTGCTGTTAATATTTCTGAACACAGTGCTGACAATTCATTTTTTAAGCTCTTTACCTACATGACCAGCACATTTTCATACTTTAAAATCCTAAACCAGGATGCATTTTAGTAGATCATCCCCCAAGCAAGTGATGTCATAAAATCAACCCCAGGATTAAATAAACTCCATGCAGGAATAGTGCTATTCCTGCATGAAGTGAACCATGTCAGTTTCTGCATAGCATTAACAGCAGTGCACCTTGCATATTCATGAAGGCATGCTACTGCTAAGGCTAAGTGGACACAGACACTACTGAGTGCAGGGGGCATGTTTAAGTAGTGCCCACACATCTAACACACCTCCTGCACTCTCAAAGTGCCATACGGCACTTTGTAAATGCATTTCAGTGTCTGCGGACACTGAAAGCAAATAAAATAGTAAAACAGTGTCCATGGACACTGAAATAGATAGGAGATCATTAAATAAATGCAGGGGTGTGTGACAAGTGCTGTTACACACACCCTACATTGTCAAATTGCCATACAATACTTTCCAAGTGCTTTCCGTGTCCGCCGACACTGAAAGCAAGGAGTTTAGATAGGAAGCACACACTGTCTGCATTGTCAAAGTGCTATAAGGCACTTTCAGAGTGCTTTCAGTGTCCGCAGACACTGAAAGCAGCTATGTAGATAGGAAGCAATGCAGAGGGTGTGTGAGACAGATACTGTCACACACCTCCTGAATTGAGTAAGTGCCGTATGGCCATAGCTCTCAACTGTACAGGTTTTTGCAGAATGTCCACATGTCTGCCTCACATACCTCTCAACCTCTTAGAGCAAGAAATCTGGACAATGCCATAAATGATAAGGGGGACAAATGACCAGAAATAGGGACACTTTTAAATATTGCTCTTACAAACTTGGAAAGTTAATAGAATAACATGTTTTGCATTAGCACAGATTTTCTGAAGGGTATGAAGTCTGAAACTGAAATGCCTGTCATTATTTTCTGACTTAAACCCTAAGTGATATGCCAATGATTTGCTAGAAAACCACAATCATATGGGAAATAAACCAAAAATATGATGCTAAACTTTGTGCATTCTGCAAAAATCTGTACAGTTGAGAGGTATGCTGCCTCATATTTTTGGTGTGTTACCCCAAATATCTGTCCCTACCTGGCAAATTGCAGAGGATTGGACCCATTAAATAATGACAGACATTTGACTTGCAGACTCCACATCCTTTGGAAAAGTCATGCTAATGCAAAACCCATTATTCTATCAACTTTCTAAGTTTATAAGAGTAATATTTAAAATCTGTCCCTATTTGTCCCCTTACAATTGATTGCACTTACTGTGACTGACAAGGAGTATTGATACATGTAATCACAGTACTTTTATTATTTTTTTCCATTCTAAGTTAAGTTTAAGTGTAGCTAAGCGGATTTGCGTGTTATACCCCTCTTCTCAGCATTGCTTTAAACATCTCATAGCAGCTAAATAAAAATGTATAGCTAAAATCCTAATGATGCAATACTGTAGAGGTTAAACTCCCAGCTATGCATGTAGGCATTTACTGTTTGAGTACCAAGACAGGCACTTTATTTTTACATGGGAAAGCATTGTTAAAATTAATTTGTTTATGTTAAATTATGTAGTAAGTGATATTTGTCACCCAGGGTAGTGTAGCTGGTCGAAAAGGGAAGAGTGAGAGCATATAATATGTGAAATCACCCATGTATACACAAGTGACCCATCCAGTATAGTCACACCCCAAGGTAATGTAATGAAAGCACATAGGTGGATGCCATGTAAAGTAAATCATATACACTTAATAATATGTTAGTAATGATCTGCAAACCTGATATTTTTTTAAATGAAGACTGAGCAATGCTAAGCAGTGCTCAGCTATGCTTATCTGGTTTAAGCATTGCTCATATGTAAATTCTAAGCAGCAGTTAGCTCAGCTAAGAAGATTTGTGCACTGTTAACCAGTGCTCAGCATTTACCCCTTTAAGCACTGCTCAACTCATCTTAGCGGATTTGTGCACCACTTAGCTGAGCTTAGCATTTTCAAAATGGTCCAGTGACAGCAAAAGGTGGGAATATGGCCTTATGTAAACTGTGCAGGCAGGAATACAGCCAGAATCTGTTATAGTTGATCTGTGCAGGTACTATGTCAGGCATTGGTGAAGGAGTGTGCTTTCGGGTGCAGAGCTGGAGCATTCAGGAGTCCAGCGTCATCACTAGACTCCTTGTAGAAAACCATGATAAGAGACTGCTGCAGGGCCATTATCAGGGCTCGTAATACAAAATGAAAGCCTGGGACCATCTTGCACATGATCTCACCAGTGCTCCTGGCATCCCTCAAACTGGTGAGCAGGTACGGTATCATTATGCTGACCTAAAGTGGAGGAAGGGGGCACTCTTGGCCTGGTGGATCCAAGATGCATGGGCACAGAATGCTCCATTAGTGTGTAAGTATCAGTATCAAGTAGTTTGTACCAAAGTCTAGCGTGAGTATGTGATAGACAGGTATGCATAATGTTTGTTTTTCTCCCCTACAGCTGCAGCAGAGAGAGCTAGGAACATTGAAACCCATGCCAACAGAATGTTAAAGCTACACCTATAGGCTGGTGAGTACAAATCTATCTTGCAGTATATAGTACAAATAGTTAAGAAGGAGTACATTGTTTACTGCCAGGTATACTGTTACTGTTTTAACCAAATAAATAAAGTTTGTCCAACTAATATTGATCTGCAGGCTATGTAGTACTAAAGCACTATGTCATGTCACTGTAATAAAGATCTACATCACAAACTGTTGTATTTACTCTGGTATGTTGTAGAAATAGAATGTATACAGGTTCTCCACAGCAAATATGGCTTTGACAGCATGTATTAACAGAGGTTGTTCTGAGAATCAGCTGTTATAAAAAACTGTAGATTGTGGAGTTGTAAAACAAGAAATAAATGAGATATTAAATATATACTGCACTAAGCTCTGAACACGGAATTGTAATGTGTAATGTATCACAGTGTGTCCCATGCAGCATTGCCATGTGTTAACCTTTGCTTTCTAGATTGTATTATTTCAAATGATTATTGCACAGTACACTATCTGTCATGCATGCATCTCAGGATTACAAGGTCAGACTGTCTAACCAAGACAGTATTAGACAGAAACCAGTCAAACAAGAAACAGCAGATCCCTATTAGTTCAGTGTGATGAGAAATAGCTTAGTTGTTAATTTTGCACACCCAGACATGGTTCAAATCCAGGGAGTGGAAGTAATATGTGTGCATATTTACACACAAGGACTCAGGAATAAATGTAGAAACAGTCAGGTAGTGTTAACAGATATTTTCTCCACAGGTTTTACAGGTAAATAAATGTTGGTAGTAGCGGTATGAAGGGTATACTAATACATCATCTACAACTGTTCCACTGTCCAACCCCATGCCTGTAAATGACAGCAGGATATGTACATACAACATGCACTCTACCCGATACATGTCTTTCAAGTGTCACGCTGTTACGGCTAGTGGTCACTGCTGCCAATAACCCTGGGCACAGATAGGAAACCAGGTGAGGTATGCCAATAGCACACTCATATAACAGCTGTCCATGGTACCCATTATGTGCCAGTTCTGTAACTCTGACATGTATGAGTCCCTTCTAGTCATGTTCCCAGAGTTGTCACAGTTTGCCCAATACCATTCCAGATTGACTGTTTAGCAGGTATGTTTGTGCTACAGAAGCTATGGGCCATAGGTAGATGGAAAGTGAGGGCAGACCCATAGAGTATTGAGCAGTACTGTTGTGAAATATATAAGCCTAAACAGTTGTTAATGGACTTTTTGTCTCTCCCCTCACCCCTTATCTGCATCAGTAATTATCATTCATATATTACGGGTATGTTGTTCACAAAACCTAACGTTGGGACTTGCATTCTATTATTGTTCATATATTTGATTGGTTGCATGTTAACATACCTTCTTCAAATACCATTGCTGGTGGCCTGTTGCCTCCAATGTTACTGGTATGGTGTTACAATGTATACTGTTGTTTCATTTATGCATGTGTTCTGTTTACTATGTAACTGTTTCAGATCTGTTAGTTTGGGTTAACTGGAACACGAATGCATGCTGTTATAACTAATTCTGAAATGTTTTGTTCATGACTAACCAACATATTTTGTAAAACCTCAACATCATAGCACATTTGGCAAAGCAGATCCTGGCAGATCCACCTGTCCTGCCTCATCTAGCCATAGCACCAAGCCCCAGCATGTCTGGGACCCAACCCTGAACTGCCTCCTCCGCTGGTCCTGCACCACCATTGGGTGGAACTGACTTATGGGGCCCCCTCCCCCTCTGGACGTGGGCATGGAGAAGAGCCCATCACTCACCACCAGTTCTGGGGTATGGTGAGCAGTGTCATCCACATGGAAATGGATGGTCAGCTGCATCAGATAGAGGGAAGTGTGGCATATCTCAAGGGGTAGGCTGCCCCTCTTGTTCAGCCCCCAACACAACCAGCTTTGGGGCCATGAAGTTGAGGTGGTGACTACAATAGGTGGAGACCTCAGTCCCACTATATCCATTTGGGGGCTCATGGGCTTCAGATTCCCAACCACCCTCCCTATCAGTGTTGTTTACCCCCCTTGTGTGTCATATACCACCCCTGTCTTGTCTGTCTCGTCTGTCTGTGAATGCTACCTATCCTACTCAAACTACTTCCCCAAACATGCCTACAGCCCTTCCCCAACATCTCATTCTCATCTTAAAAAAAGGCATCTGTCCCGCAGAAAAATCATTGCCCCATACATAGCTCTATATTTTGTCCCCATGTACAGTGAAATTAATCAATATACCCACAAATTATTCTACAAATATCTGTCACCGACACCCCTCCCTGTGGGGTGTGAGGCTGTAAATTCCAAGTTTTCCACATCAGTCACAGCTGTTGCTGCAGTAGAAATGTTGAGATATGGTCCTTTCCAACAATGATTTACCCCCTGCTTGCCCCCATTTCACCACTTTCCTATCACCCTTTTTTGTTTCCTTTAATTAAAATTAGCATGGGTGTAAGTGGGAATAAGCACCACTAAGTGAAGCTAAGAGAACTGAAACATCTGATAGCATCACTTAGCTTTGCAAAAAAACACACAAACCCGGTTACAACTGCTTAAAAGTGCTTTAATAACTCTGTCTCAATCAGCCCTTATTCTGCCCAGCAACAAAATAACCAGCCCTGCAAAGTCTCAAACCCAGGATGCTATGCATTACAATCACTGCAACATACCACTACACCATTTGAGCTGTGAGGATTTGTTCTGCTTTTACAAGCATATCATGCATTATGGTCATTTAACATTAATGGAAAAAAGTTATCATTACCAAAGCTTGAACCCAGGACCCTGTGCACTACAATCACAGCAACATAACTCTACATCATCTGAACTACAAAAATCTGCAATGCTTTTACAAACGTATCATGTATTACAGTCATTTAACATAAGAAAAATACATATCTGTAGTACTCTTATATACGTATATATGTATATATAATGACATATACATATATATATATATATATATATATATATGGGTCCACTTCAGATGGTTGAACTTTTAAAAGCTTGACTTTCATATGGCCAAGACCATATGATTGAACTTTTAAAAGCTCGACCGGTCTGAATGGGGATCTCTATACAGCGCGGAATGGGAAGATTTGTCTTTACCGCAATGTAGTGCAATCTTGCAATTGGTATATTTAAATAGCTATGGTCTTGGCCATTGTATAGACATCTGGATAGTGAAGAGGTATGACCATAGTCATGTAACATTAGGGAAAAAACACTGGCAGTTGCCAACCATTTCACCCAGCACCTTCTGAGCTACAGGCAGACCAACACAACACTACCAGAAATCAGCTCTGGGAAATTATGCATGCATTTGCACATATATCATGACTGCAGGGATGTAACTGTATGGAAAAGCAGACATTTATGGGACATTGTCCACCCACAACCATTTGCACCACCGTCACAGCAACATACAAGTACCCCAACTGAATGTTGGAGTATAACAACTGTTTGAAGAAACATATCCTGATTGCCAGTCACGCACTACACTAACATATACTGTCTCAAGTCACAGTCTACTGGATATCCTGAGGTGTTAAAGGACATTTCTCAGTCTGCCACTACAAACATATACACCTGCTAGACCACCAGCAACTGTAGCAGCATGCACAGTCAGATAGAAAAGGATCAATGACACCCACAGTTGCCACTCTCCCTACACAGCCCAACAAACATTTACACACTACACTGGTACACAGTCTTGACAGTCTGTTAACAATGGCCAGACATACATAACTCTCAACTGTACAGATTTTCTGTGGAATGTCCAGGGTGTGGGACCATATTCATGGCCACTGCCGCATACTACTTCCGGGAGTCTGCTAAGTCACTAGGATGATATCAGGAGTGAAGTCACTAAATCATGATATACCATACCTCTGAACCTCTTACTGCAAGACATCTAGACAAAGCCTGACATACGTGGGGGACAGGGGGCCGAAAAGAGGGGCATATCCCACATAATGGTGTTACAAACTGAAACAGTTGCTGGTGTTACATAACATCCCTGAAGGATATGAAGTCTGAAACACAAATGGATGTCAACATTTACTGACTACACTCCTCACATTATCCTACTGATTTCTCAAAAACAGAAATTGTCTGAGGAACAGAATAAGCATAAGAGGCAAACTTCTGGGCATTCTGTGGACATCTGGACAGTTGAGAGGTATGTCAGAGACATATCACTGTCAGACATCAAATTCACACTGAAAATGTGTGTCCAGACAATCTAGCAGTCTTCTATGTGTATAACAGCAATATTTACTTACAATATGTACCCAATTCTGAAACTTTGTCCCCAATTGTTTGGGTTGTCTTTACATTTCTTGTTCAGAGAGATATTTCTACCTACCTTCTATGAAGCTGTAGCCCCCACACCTCCATCAAGTCCTCCTTATAGGCAAGGAAAAGGGGCAAGGCACACATTAAAGACTTAATTATAACACTGTGTTGCTATGGCATTGGCTAATGGAAAGGCAACAAAGCTGCTCTGGATGCAGGAAGCAAGTGAGAGACACCAATTGGTGCACAGGTCATCACCTGCTCATGAGCATTACCTACAAAATGCAGGCTGCTGCCTATGCAAAATAGATCTGAAACCATCTACACAGAGGCAGACTGTGACTACACAAACCTAAACATTATCATTATTCTGAGGAAACACTTCAGCACTATAACAGGTATGTCAATCAATTAAGCATGTAATGGAATGCAGAAGGGGCGATGCGATTATGTGAAATAGGAAGTTAAACACTAGGTCGCAACAAGACTTGCTGGACCCACATGTTGTTGTCTGGCACCTATGGACATTCCTGCTGGCCCTGTCTGCAGTGACATAGATCAGAGCTCTGGCCCCTGAGTCACCCCAGCAAAGGTCAGCTCATGTATGACTACTATTGGCGTGTCTGTTGTTCAATACTGACTGTGACACAGCTAGGCCAGCCACCTGGGATGTTGTAAATATTCACATGTCACCTGTGAATCCTACTATCATACATATGCTTCTCTTACAAATGTAAGAGACTTATATAGGCTGTGTGCATAATACACAACTGGTGCCAAAGTGTGTGTAGAAGTGTATGTTATATACTGAGTTCATACCTTTCAACTGTCCAGAGTGTTGCAGACTCATATTTGTAGTCAATGCCTCATACAGTTATGTATTGTCTATCAAATCACTGGCAACCCAGTAAAGACTGAAGTCATAACATAATAGCATACATCTGAATGTCAGATGTCATATCCTGCAGACTATTCCTGTGAATGCAATATCATCTTTGCTAGCAACTAAGTGGGTCACAGCTAGATTTATAAAGTGTCACTATTTTCCAGCCTTTGCCCACCATTGATGTGTGCCTTTGTGCAGATGTCTTGCTTTAACAGGAGCTAGGGGTCTTAGCAGAAAAACTCATGTCATTCAAGCATATATTGTTATGGAGGATGCTCATATGTGCAGTCACTGACATCTGGTTCCCAGCTGTAGAGGGCACCAGGTTACAAATCCCACCATACGTTTAGACCCCAAATGGAGGGCTGCAAAGCCGAAGGAGATGGAATTTGAAACATTACCATACACATACACATCCAGGCTAGCCAAACAGTATGACACATGGGAGACATCCCAAGTGCAGTTAACTGTTGACAAAACACCTACTCAAATCCTAGCTAGCCACAGACCTCCAACAATGACTCTGGACACCCACTACACCTATCTGGGCTTGCTTGAATCTGTCAAGATTCAACCATCTACCCTGCTCCTGGGTGACATTAACTACCCAAACATAGTGTGCATGACCTATTCTACCTGAACCTGAACACACTGAGATTCATCAGCTTTGTCAGTGGCAATGCATTGGGTCAGCTGGTCAACACTCCAATGACAGGTGGAATTATCCTGCACCTGGTCCTAACCAACATGAGTAGCCACTGTGGCACTCCTACAGTGTCATCCCCCTTGGTAAGATCTGACCTCATAGCCATCACTGTTGAGGTCACCATCTCCCCTGCCCCTCCCTTGTCAGGGTCAAATAAAATAAACTCTACAAAAATGACTATAAATCTCCTCAGGGCAGGTAGAAATAGCTTTACAGCCACCATCCAATCAGTTGAAACAAGCAGTAGTGTCCAAGCCCACACCACAATACTATGTGACCACCTACATAGCTATATGGACTCAGCAATACCTGACAGGACACCATCATCTCCCACAAGGAGGGTAAACTGCTGTGGTGGACAGCAGCAATACAGAGATACCATAATAGGTGGAAATAATTGCTAGACGGGGCCAAGAAGGAGCAGGTGCCTAATTGGAAGCAATGTCACTTTGGTCTGAACAAGGAAATATGGTCACAGGTGAATTACCCTAAGGCTATCTTTGAGTGCAAATTGGACACATCCTCCAAGGCCAATCACTAGGTCTTCCACACATATGTCTGAAATCCCAGAGGCAAAACCCAAATCTGCTCTGTAATGGTGGCCAATAACATGACATACACATATGGCATAGATATTGCCAACCTGCTGCAGCCAGGTTGAGTGTAGACATCACCCCTCCGTCCCCCTATTGGTACACATGGGCATGCACAGCACCTGCCCCCCCTCCCCTCATCATCAGGAAACAGGTCAGTAAAGCCTCTCAAAGGCAACACACAGAAGTCTCCATAGGCCTTATACCATCCCTGATTGCATCCTACATGAACTCAGGCATGTGCTCTCAGCTACATTACACACTGTAGTCAACCAAAGCCTGAGTACCAGCGTCATCCCATCTGCACAGAGAACAGCCACTGTCAACCCTATACACAAAGGTGGAGCAATACACTGATCCAGCCAATCATATACAACATCAGCATAACTAGCCTAATCTGCAGAGGCATGGAAGGCAATATCAAGGAACTTATAAACAGGGACATTGGCAACCTCAAAATGGCTGAGCCCGCACAGTGTGGTATTGTCAAAGGGAAATCAGGCCTGTTAAACCTGGTTGACATCTCTGAAGCTGTCAACAGAGAAAAGGACAAGAGGAAGATGGTGAATACTGCCTACTTTCACCTAGCCCAATTCTTTCACAATAATCCCCAGGCAGCCAAGATATATAAGCCTACACAGCTAGGCATCAACCTGTATGTTACGAGATGGGTAGCTAACTGGTTCAATGATATTACCCAATTGGTCAAAGTAGTGGGAGCCACCTCTAGTAGTAGACTCTTACAGAGTGGTGTACCCCAAGGATTGGCCTGGGGGTCTCTACTTTTCGAGATATGCATTTCGCGGTACAAGACAAAACCAGTGGTCTTTGTCTAACCAGGTTTGCAGATGATTACAAGTTGGCCACTGTTTTACATTCCCCTACTGATGTGAGCACCCTCCAAGTTGCCCTTACCCAAATTAATGACTGGTGCAAGAAGCATTGCCTCACACTGAATGCCAGGAGATGCATTATTTTCCCTGTTGTGGTAGATGTCACCCACACTATTTATGACAGTATTAACAATGTACTGAGCATGCAATCAGGTGTGAGGTGACTTGTGTACCTGACAGTTTCCCACTCTGTGGGCACCATTGTATGGAAGGCTGTCTACATGGCCAGCCTTGCAAATATGGGTATGTCATCCAGGAACCAGGGGGCCACAACATCCCTGTACTCCACCCTTATCAGACACATTACCAAATACAATGGCTCCTGTGGCATGTACCTTGCCAAGCAACTGTGGCAGTTGCAGAGACTGCTGAGGCTCCTCACCAGGCAATTCCAGGGTCTGCAACACCTATCCTATACAGATAGGCTGAAATCCCTGTCCCTGTACTCAGTCTCATACAGACTGATCATAGGCGACCTATGTCTGGCATACAAGGCCATTTCCAAACCAGCCTTGATGGGGTTTCTGCATATCCATAAGACAAACCCCTCATGCATGCAAGGCCCTCACCTCATCTGTGACAAGTATAGTACTTGTTGGTGGTATAGTGTAGTGTCCCATGAATACACTGTCTGCATAATACACTCCCTCCCCATGTCTAGCAGAGTACATTTATAACTCTCTTGAAGAAGAAGATGGATGACTGCATGAGAAACAGACAAGACACCCCTGTGTGTCCCAGCTGGACAGGGAAACAGGTGCTGGCTTTCAAGATACATGTGCAGAAATCTGGGCTAGGCTTATAAGGGCATCTGAGCCAATAGCCTGGTATCATCTTATGAAGTAATGCACCTAGTACTTTACATGTTTCCTGTATGTATTGCAGACTGTACTGCAATGTTGTCTGAAAGAATCCCTGTGAGTTTGAACTATGTAGGTACTGCATTGATAGAGTATTCTCCTGTTCCTTCATTAGTTATTATCACATATTGTTACACCTTGTCATTGTTTCTGGTCTGTATAGCAGTAAGCCAGCTCTTACAGTACTTGCATATTGGACTTGGTGACACTGTATAGCTCACTCGATAGCTTTGGTCATGGTCACACTTACCATTCTCCTAATAGGCCCATCACACAGTAGGATGCATCACCCTTTGTTGAGGGCCTTACAGTAGCAGTTAAGGAGATAGATTGTAGCAGTCAGAACTATGGTAAGGTCTGGCCTGAAGGGCCCATAGGTGGCAAAGCTGTGCCAGACTTTACCAGGAGTGTGTGTGTGTGTGTGTGTGTGTGTGTGTGTGTGTGTGTGTGTGTGTGTGTGTGTGTGTGTGTGTGTGTGTGTGTGTGTGTGTGTGTGTGTGTATACCAGTAAACATAATATTGCAGGCTATTAATTTACAAATGTTGTCTTCTCCTCACAAGTGAACATGTGGGTTGGAGTCTCTCTCCCTCACAAACTGATGTTAGGGAGTTAGCAGTCTCTCAAGATGATGGTGGTCATAGTGAGGCACAGGTGGTGTTGTTGAGGCCTGAATCTGTGCCATTGGTTGGTATCCCACCTTCACCCACAATGTTCCCACACACAGTCATTATGCCCACACATACCCAGTCCACAGCAGCCACAGATAATGGACAGTTGGAGGGGGTGGCATGGAACAGGCTAGTGTAGTGACTATGGCAAGTGTGAGTGTAGACACTAGCTATAGCCAGAGTGCAGGCAAGGTCACACACAGAGAGATGGACAGGGGTACTCCACGGAGTACTGCTGCCCTTCAAGCCTCTGTCACAAGTGTCACAGCAGGTGTCACCAGATGCATGTTATGGTCCATCATGGTGGCACAGGTGCATACTGACCTTAACACCAGACAGATGCTTAGGGTCATGAATGCAGCACTTCCTGCTGTGCTTGACAACCTCCACAGCATTTGTAATGCCATATGTCATTTTGCTGATGTTTTGGATAGACGTTGGGATGAGACATTGTCACTGCTCAACCGTGCAATATCTATGCTTGAGCATGTGGTGGGAGTAGGGCATTGGCCAGGTAGATGTGGATCAGCAACATGATCAGCAGACAGCCCATGTAACCATGCACATTCACAGTCCTGTAGTGCCCGTACCACCAGCACTACTGCAGGGAGGGTGCTGTCCACACCACACCAGAGCATGCCATAGGCAGGTGGTCCTTGCCAGTCCCGTCAGGGATGCAGACCCACCAGACAGCAGTCACCATCGGGCAGTAGTACTACATCTGACCTTGGGCCTGGTGGTGCCAGTGAGACTCCTGGCAGGACCAATTCCTGCTTCCATGCTCAGAGACGATGGACCATACATCCTGCCACATACAATCCAGGGCTGTCTAACATAGCCCTGTGTCGGGCATCCACATGTCTTGATTTTGTGCAGACAAACACTCACACATCTCTATCACAGGCCGGTCACCACCAGATATGCATGGATTCCTATTAGTTTGTCAGAACTTCAGCAGTTCGAACTGTGAAGTTCGAAAACTGATTTTGACAAAGCTGCGGAACACTGAATTCTTTCCCAGGGAAATAATTTGGTGGGCCGTTTTTGTGGCTTCACTATTCCCTCCACTGTGGTGCGAAGGTTACGGACCGGGTTAAGGTAAGTGTACAAACAGACCGGGTTAAGGTGAGTGTGCGATAGATACGGACCTTAGGCTTAGGGTTTGGGTTAAGGTAAGTGGATAGATAGTACTGTATGTACGGTTTAGTGTAGGGTTAGAAGTAGGGTTTTGTGAAGGGTATATGTGTGGATTATTTATTTTGGTGTGCTTGTGTTGTGTGTGTATTTTCTTGGAACAGTGATTTTTTTCCCTGGGAAAAAAATCGCTGTTCTAAGCCTTCAATGGTTTTGCACTTCGAGGTTAGAAGTTCGAACATATGGTGTGCGAACTTCTGCCATTTCATCGAAGTAATATAGACCCGACATGCACAGCTCCTCTGCATGGTACAGTTGAACACCACCCCTCCAGACACACACACACACACGCACACACACACACACACACACACACACACACACACACACACACACACACACACACACACACACACACACACACACACACACATGATATCAACCATATGGCCCAGCCTAGGCCTCTGGCATTCCCACACCACACCCATTGCATGTGATGCTACTTGTGCCACAACCCTGTTATCCATACCATCAATAAAGAGACATGCTCATATGGGTTTGATACACAGGGTGAATATAGTACAGTGTAGTAATGTAATGCTGTGTAGGGTGCTGTCTGCTGGCAATAGGTATGGGCACACATCGAGGTGTATGTACCTTGCTAGCCATGATGCATTATTGCTGTTAGTACTGCTGACTGACTGTATTGTCATGTACTGTATTCTGTTTGTGTTCCAGGTGTCTGTGTGTCTGCAGGCTGTGGGCTTGCTAACAGTAGCAATGATGAGTATGGTGGTGTGGAAACACAGTGACCTTTTCTTAGCCAAGGTACAGCTGTATATGTGCATGTTTATTAGATGTGTTTATATGCAAGAATGTGTGAGGGACAATTGAGGCAGACAGTGTGACCTAGCATACATATCCTTGACACAGATAGCTAGCCTTAATATATGTCACCTGGGTGTTGTGTAGGACTGCAGGCTTACACACACAGAGGAGGTTACTAGGTCACTAGGTCCCACACAAGCTTAGCCATTACTTTAACTGCAACAGATTCCCCTATCAGCACCTGTTGCCCCTGCCATTTCTGTCCCATCCACTCAACCTTCATGCAGGTTATGAGGGTATGTGTTATACTGTGTATGGCAGGTGTGGGGTATGTATTCGTGACATAGGTCAGCCCGTGTTAGTCTAACCTGACACTCACCAGCATGTGTGTCTGCTAACTCATATGCATGTCTGGCCTGCCGTGCTGGTAGTGCACACAGAGTCATAGTCCTGTACATGGGGCAGCTGTTGAAGGGCTGAGCACAGCCCCTACTGGTACAGTCTTACAAATGATATCTCTAGATACATAACACAAACAGCACAGAGGTAATGAAGTGTTGCAGTGTCTGCCACTACTATTCAAGTGGGTGACAATTGCAGGGGCTGTTAGGATTGCGTATGTTGGATTCAGAGGTCCTTAACATGGTAGAGCCATCTGACACACACACACACACACACACACACACACACACACACACACACACACACACACACACACACCCACACACACACACACACACACACACACACACACACACACACACACACACACACACACACACACACACACACACTGCTGCATGGGGATATGCATTGAAGCACACATGCACATAGAGTTGACACTTCTCAGAGTAGATGACCTACCCATCTATTTATGTATAATACACAGTGATATGACCATTGCATGCACCACAGTGGTTTGCTGATAGAAACTGTGTAACTGTGCTTGTACAGTTGATGACATCTGTATAGGCTGAAACTAGGTTGGAAATGGGGGAGTTCACAGGATGGAGCAGGCACACAAAATGGTATAGCCATCACATACACACAGTACAGACAGCCACAGTGGCTGTGCATACAGAAACACATACATAGTTCCCAATGAACATATTAATAACTATGTATCCACTTGTATGTACTGTAGTGCTACGTACTCATGACATGCTCCACATAGATTATATGCCTGGGACATGACACACAACCTCGTACAATAAGTAATCTTGTCAATGCCTTCATGGGTAGTGGGATAACCCACCAGAAATAGTGATTTGTCTCATCTACTGGTCATACAAACCTGTACAAGTGATAGAGTGACAGACTTTGTAGCATGATTGGTCTTCATGGACCAAACTGAGTATAACAGAAGAATGGATGTATATCTATCTACAAATATCTATAAAAAAACAGTATTAACGAAATTAATGTGGCTTATAGAAAAATCAAAGGAATGATAGAGGACCTATATTTGTAAGAGGTGATCAACATAGATACTTATCAATACTTAATAATGTTTGCCCCAAAAATACTGGCACTATTTTTTATCCCTCAAGCTGCATAAAAGTTATACTAATCCGCTACTTAGACCCACAGTTGATGGGAGGAGATCAATAACATATGCATGTGCTAAATGTATTGATAGTATTCTTAAACCACTTATTAGAGATGAGCCCCAAATCTGTAGAGATTCTTGGAGCTTCTTAGAAAGTATTAATGAGCTTGAATATAATGAAAATTACATCTTTCTAACCACTGATGTAAGAGATGTGTATACAGTTATACCGCAGGATATGGGAATACCATGGACCAGAGAATTTATGCTGGCAAAAAAAGTGGAAAACAACAATATTAACTTAGTGGAAACACTATTGGAATTGGTTCTGGCAAACAACTATATGATGTTCAATGGCCAGTTTTTTCTACAAACCACAGGGGTGGCTATGGGGTCACCCTGTGGAGGTAGTTTTGCAAACTGTGTAATGGCCCAATGGGAGCGGTCTTTATTGTTCATTAACGAAATGTTCAAGCAGAATGTTGTATGGTACACTAGGTACCAGGACGACATGTGTTTTATATGGAAAGGAACAACAAGCCTTATTGAGCCATTTATTTCAAATATTACTAGCATGACAGAGTTTTTGGAATTCACACATAATGTTGGCCATGATAGTATCAATTTTCTAGATGTTACATTGGTTAAGGATAGAATTAATTCTCAATTTAAGACTGTAATATATAGGAAACCGACATATTCGAACAGTTTCCTACATTATACCAGCTGCCATCCTTACCATCAGAAGAGGGCGGTAGTTGAGGGACAGATGGTTAGGGCGGCAAGGATGGTCTCAGACAGTACTGATTTTGTGAAAGAATGTAAATTTTTGAAGATGATGTTTATTAAGAGAGGCTACCCTGAAATATTTATTAATGAGATTATGGTTGAGGTAACAACCAAGAGAAGATCAGGACACTTTAGCCCCTTACTATGTAATTGTATCAATAGTACTACTATAACTAATTTTGCACAAGAGAGTTTGAATTTGAATTTGACAACACAATGTAATAGTTTTAGCTCCAACTTTCTATTTACATACTCTATTGATTATCAAAGAATTAAAGAAATCTTCGTCAAAAATTGGTCCATCATATTAGAAGATAGCGGGCTGTGTAAGAAATTAGGCATGAACCCGAGATTTACATATAGAAGGCCAAATTAGAAATGCTTGTTAGAAAAGAAGGATAATAACAAGAGGAGATTGGGGATGAGAAAGTGTGGGGCTTGTGCACAGTGTAAACATATAAAACTGAGTAAACAAGTAACAATTAGCGATAAGATATACACAATTAATGGAACATATAACTGTGACTCTAGAGCAATAGTATATCTTGCAACCTGTGAAATGTGTGCTTCATATTACATTGGAAAAACAGAGAGAAACTCAGGCAAAGAATTTATGAGCACCTTTACTGCATTAACAGAGGTGATAACTTAAATGCTTTAGCTAGGCATATTAATGAAAATTCTGGCCATAAGTTTTTATTCACTGAAATACAGCAGAATAAATGTGATCTGAGAGGGGGGCCATGGCAATTAAAGTTAGAAGAGAGTGAGTTGATGTGGCAGATTAGAACTGCAGCATACAAACCACCAGGTTTAAATGAATATGGATCGATTAAAAGCATTTTGAAGCTTAAAGCTCTGAATAGATAACTTAAAGAATGCATTTATATATTATTCATTCGTATATATAGTTAACACTCTGCTTTGGGCAATAATAATACGTTGGAATTTGTGATATAATAAATGGCCTTTAATGTTTGCATAGAGATATATATGTAGTAAGCATTTTTTATATTTTATTTTTATATTTTATTTTTTATTTACTATAAATATTTTTTAGGTATTTGATAGTTTAATGATTCGGTCATAATGAATTTGGTGTAATAATATTTTTTTATATTTATACAAGTATTGAAGTTTGGGTTAAAAAGTTCATATAGACTGTTCGGTACTATAGTTTATATATTTTAAGTTATGTTTATGTTGAATTAATAATCTAGTAATTAGTAAGAGAAATTAATAAGCTTGCATGAATTTTTAAAGGGCATAAATACAAAAATTTCTAAGAAAGTATTAATTGTTGGGATAGACATAGTTCATTACCCAATTTTGATGTATACAACTAAATAATGGTATTTTACATTTCTAATTTGTAGTTATGTAGATGGATTCCCTTTAAGAATACAATTGGCTAGATTAATTGATTTAATAATTTATTAACTAACTATCTGGCCAGTATATAAGATGTGGTTTTTAAACAATTACTTGTCTGAAGAAGTTGGGGCAGGGACCCCTTTGAAAGTGCTTACAAGTACTAATCAATAAACCTGTGTTTTTATAATTTAAAAATCGTTGGTTATTTGGGCGTGTTTTGCTACCGAGCCAGTGATCCAAGGTGTTTTTCTTGTTTGAAGTTTGGTTTTTTACATTGTTAGACTTTGTAGCAGCACGATGTGTCAGTCAAGTATGATGTCTGCTGTTGGCATGTGTGTCACTCTGGTAACTGTGACATACTTGGCAATGATATCACAGGAATGTTCATTGTTAGGGGATACACACCACATATAGGTTCCAAACATGTGGATATTCCATGTACAGCTGTATAGGTGACTGGTATGGTCTGTATAGATGCCATTAACAGGCTCTTTAAAGTAATCTCATGGGTAGGGGGGTCAACAGGCCTTAATATGGTATAATCTACACATGCAACAACCACAGGAGATATGCTTTGCACATACTACTATAGTTGTCAGTATTGAGATTAGAACCCCTATGTAATTATTTGTACTATACTATTACATAGCTATTTCACATGTCACAGAGCTTAGAGAGTTGACAAGTGTATACAGGTGCATCTACAGTGAATTACCTCAGCAGGCCTTATAAAGTAAGACAATGGGAAGTGTACTGGGTGGTACACACCTCAAAATGGCATAACCCACACCCACAGAGGATGTGATTCTCACACAAACACACATGTCCACAGGGAGGATATGATTCTCAAACACACACATGCACACACACGCAAACACACACACACACACACACACACACACACACACACACACACACACACACACACACACACACACACACACACACTTGCCAGTATTGTGTTTAGAACTCCTACCTATCTTGTTATGTGTACTACAGTGCTATGCAGTTATCACATACACCACAGAGCTTATAGGGTTTAACAGTGTCCCAAAGTACATCTAAGGTGAATTACATCAAGAGCCCTTGTAAAGTCTGGCAATGGGAAATGTACTGGGTGAAAAGGGCATCAAAATACATTACCCTAAAAACACACAAATACCTTCAGCCACACGTATACACATACACACATTTGCCAGTAATGAGAATAGAACCTCTACTTATCTAGTTATTTCTATTATACTGTTTCATAGTTATTGCACTCGCCACAGAGCTTATATGGCTGAGGGCTGTCCAAATGTACTTCTGCAGGGAATTATATCAGCAGGACTGTTAAAGTATGGCATTGGGAAGTGTTGTGGGTGGGAAACTCCTCAAAAATACATTGTCCTACAAACATATACACTTACAAATGCTTGATGACACACACACACACACACACACACACACACACACACACACACACACATTTGCCAGACCTGAGAATAGAACCCCTGTCTATCTAGTCATTTGTACTATAGTATTACATGGTTATCACACATGCTACAGAGCTTATAGGGCTAAGGGCTGTCCAAAGTTACTTCTTAGGTGAATGACATCAGCAGGGCTGCTAAAGTTGGGCACTAGGGAGTGTTGTGAGTGGGACAGTCCTCAAAATACTTCATCCTGCAAACATATACACATACAAACACTTATACACACACATTTGCCGGAATTGAGAATAGAACTACTGCCTATCTATTTATTTCTATTATACAGTTAAATCATTTCTGCAAACAACACTGAGCATATAGGGCTGTGGTTGCCCAAAATTGCTTCTAAGGTGAATGACATTGGCAGGACTGCTAAAGTAGGGCACTGGGAAGTGTACTGGGTGGGAATCGCCTAAAACTGTTTTACCTATAAACAAACACAAACACACATACACACACACACACACACACACACACACACACACACACACACACACACACACACACACACACACACACACACACACACACACACACACACAGACACACAGACACACACACACACACACGCACACACACACACACACACACACACACACACACACACACACACACACACACACACACACACACACACACACACACACACACACACACACACACACACAATTACGTTTGCCAGGATTGAAATTAGAACCCCTACCTATCTTTTTATTTATATTATAGTGTTACACAGTTATCTTACATGGTACAGAGCTGATAGATGTCCAATGGTACTTCTAAGGTGAATGACATCAGCAAATCTTGTGAAGTAGGGGAATGGGAAGTGTACTGAGTGGTAACAGCCTCTTAATACTTACACCTGCAAGCCACATACACACACACACACACTCACACACAAAGGCAGGAGATGTGATGTTATAACCCGCACCTCAGAACAATTACACAATAGAGCTCACTTTCATGCTGGCATGTGTAACTGGTTATGAATGGTATTCCACTGTCCACAGCAGGACACCACTATATGCCATTTAGGGTATCCCTGTGTATGACTCACTCTCTCTCTGTGTCCCCCTGTGTGTCTCTCTCTATCACTGTCTGTCTCTCTCTTCCCCACATCTTTGTTTGTGTATGCTGGCTGTAGTTTTCTCTGTTGCCCATATATATATGTCTGTGTATCACACACAACAGATGCAGATATATCACATATGGGCCAACTACAGCTAGTTGAGAGTAATCCTGTCTGATGGGTATGTGTAGAGACAGTTAAGGTGTACATAGCTGTTTGTATGCAAAAACATATATACACTATACAGTTATATAGTCCAATGTGGGTTCCAACACGGGCTGTGATTCTCTAAGTGTAGTAGCATGCCCAGTATGAGCTTCTATAGTAAAAGTGGGACTCCTGTCCAGTGATAGCTATACTGTGGTCTGGGGTTTTGTGTGCTACAACCATACCTCTCAACAGTAAACATGAAGATGCTACGTGTACAGGGTTTGTTTTTGCAGACATTTTTTGACATATGTGAAGTCTGACACTGGAATGTATTGTGTCATTACATAGTGACAGACATCCTCAGATCATCACAGTGCTTTACCAGAGTAATACAAGATGTATGATGCACAGACCAATATTATGAGCCCACCTATAGACATTCTTGACTAAAATGGCCAGTTGAGAGTTGTGGCCACAGCCATTTGACTGTTGAAGCTGTGTAAACAGTCCAGTAACTTGATGATGTACTGGCTGGGGAACTCCTGCTGTGTGGTATTCTTCTTACTTGAAAAATCATATTCTGGTCCATACTTCTCAAGTGAACTGTTTTTGGCTGATTGTCCAGGGGTTTGCCTAGAGGTCTTGTCCAGTCTAACATAAACTTGTGTTTTTATGGCAAGTTAGTTGCAAATAATGAAAAACTGATGTTACAAACTGACAGACATTAGTGTTTCAGACTTCATAACCTTCAGACAATTCCTGCTAATGCAAATCCTGTTATTCTACCAACTTTCTCATTTTGTAGGATCAATATTTACAACATGTGACTATCATTGGGCCTTTGTTCCACTTTTATTTATGACCTTGTACAGATGTCTTGGTATCAGAAGTTGAGAGGTATGGGTGTGGGTACAGAGTGCAATGTACTGTGCAGAAATGTCCATTATACGTGTGGTATATTCCACATAGCACTGGGTGACTTCCAGGTATGTCAGTGGCAGATCAGTACAGAGTAATGTGGTGAACCACTGAGACAACTGTGTATAGGTTGATATGACATCAGTAGGGTATTGGCCCTGAAGCCCTTATAACCCACACAGACAGGAGTGTAGCCCATGTTAGGCAATGTCAGCACACAGAGCCCCTGTCCAGCAGGGACAGATGTGGAATCACAGGACTTTATTTTGTGTTTCCCATGCATTTATACAGGGAGCACATCACTAGGGGTTTTGAGGCACTTGGCTTGATGTGGACAGGAATGTATTCCACAGATGTGGGAGTGTGTGGGATACATATCAGTCATACCAACAAGCTGTACTGATATCACAAAATAGGTTGATGATGCGCCTACGGGTTGATCGAGTGGGCCTTGACTTCCAGATGTCCAACAGTCCCAACAAAGCAGGGTCTGGATTTCTTTATATGTCAGACAGGGGTCACCTCAGCAGACTATGTATGGAATGGGATAGAGGGACAGTGCTGTTAACCTATATGCGCTGGGCAGGTGTTTGGGGTTTGGGGTAAGGCCTTAGTGTTTGCAAGACCCTGGGGAGTCGAGTCTGTATGGTCTGTGGTGTGTACACTTGTGGAGTTCTCATGTATATTTGCCTCTGAGGTGCCCTTTGTTTGGGTTTTTGTTTTGTTGTGGACCTCCACTTACATGGGTGTGTGTTGTGTATTTCCAGGTGATGTTTACTGACTCCATACGCTGCATGTCACCTATGTTACTGCACAATTTGTTCTGGTGTGCACATTCTCCATTTGTCTGGCCAGTGGTTCCCCTTCCCCTTATGTGTGTCTCTTTGTCCTTCTGTAGTCCAGTCAAAGGCTTGGACCATAGTGGCTGCTGTTATATGTATTTGTATTTCTGATGTGATTGAGGTAATGCTGTAACATCACAGACAAGGTTCATAGGTAGGTATTAGGCTATTGGCCCAAGGGCCTAAGTAAGCCTAGCCAACAAGGGTCCTTGGCTTACGCCACCCATGAAAGATATTTTCCTGTGCCCCTGTTGAGCAGAGCCACAGAAGTGATCCCCGGGGTGTATTTCCTATTTCCCATCCACTCATCAAGATTTTTCTTGAAGAGTGTTAATGAGGAACTTTACCTGACATAGATGGGTAGCTTGTTCCAGAGTATGGGAAGTCTCTGGGACAGAAATCTATCCCTCCAGCATGTCCTGATTATTGTGGTGACAAAGTTTAGGTCCCTAGAGCATGTAGCTCAGAAGGATTGGGATTTCTTTAGGTGTAGCATGTCCAACAGCTCTAGGTTTGACATAGCTTTATATGTTAGGCAGAGATCACCTCAGAGTAGGCATTATGCTATGGAGTAAAGCTGGAGTTTTTTGAGAAGGTCAGTGTAGGGGATCTGTTTGAGACCAGTAATCATCTTTGTGAAGTGCTTCTTTGGACTTTACAGCTGCTGCAGATGTCTTGTGAGGTACATTCCGAAATGGACATTGTACTCTATAATGAGTCTAATGAGTGTCAAGTAGAGGGGAACAATGATCTCTTCTTTTCTGAATGAGAACCCTTTTGTGATGAAGTGTGCCATGTAGAAGTATTCCCTGACTACTGTGGCAATGTGTTTATCAAAGGAGAGACTACTGTCCACCTGGGTCCCAAGGTCTCTTATCACACATTTGGCATTAAGTAGACTGCTGCCTATATGGTAGTTCATGGATATACAGAGTTCTTACTAAAGGGGATGACAATGCACTTTTTGGCATTGAGCTTAAGGCCATGACTCTGACACCAGGCATCTGTCTCAGTGAGGCCCTTCAGTAGGATGTCCACATCATTTGGGGACTTGACTATGGCTCTTAGTTTGCAGTCATCTGCAAACTTCCATTAGCCAAAGGCCTTCTGTGTTAGCCTGTACTTCAGAGAAATAGATACCAAATAGGAGCGGTCCCAGAACTGAACCCTGTGGTACTCCACTTGTCACTGGTTTGAAGTCAGAGTTGGAGTCTGCAACTTTTACAGTGTGGGTTCTGTCAGTGAGCCAGTTGGCAACCCATCTTGTGATGTAGGGATTTATACCTACTTTAGTGAGTTTAGCTATAATTCCAGAATGGGGGATGGTGTCAAAAACCTTGGCAAGGTCAAGATAGGCAGTGTGAACCACCTTACCCTCATCTACGGTGTTTGTGACTGACTCAAAGAAGTCAGTCAGGTTCAGGAGGCATGATCTGCTTTTTGCAAACCCGAACTGGGTGAGGTCCAGCATTTGGAGGTTACCAATGTCTTTGTTTATGTGTTCCACGATGATACATTCCATGGCCTTACAGACCAGGCCCATCTGGTTAATAGGGTGATAGTTCCCAGGATCAGTGGTGGCCCCCACTTTGTGGAGTGGGATAACTGTTGCTGTGTGCCATTCAGTGGGCACAAAACCTAATGTATGGCTATGATTGAACAGGTTGTGGACTTCACACCTCTGAATGTACCTGTTTAGCAGGTTGTCCAACACTGCACCACTATATTTGCTGTGGTCCTCAGATGGTTTGTGTTGCTATATGTTATTATGAGGCTACATGTTGCTCTAGCTGTCAAACTGTCACAGACTGACATCTGGATAGGCCCATATAGGACAGTCAGACAAAGCCACACACATGGAGACAGGGTGTTACTACTGTTCTGCCAAACACAGACAGTTGAGAGACCAGTTTGGCATTTGTTTGCTTTCTCTTATGGGTATGACATCTTCTTCCCCACTGTCTGCCATTGATGTTTAGACAAGACCATGTCTTGCTTTGCCAATATCTGGCAGGCAAACGGAATGTTAGGACAAGCAGAACAGATATACAAGGCATACTTGTGCTCCTTCTGTGACAACTTGTCATTCCAGGGGTATGGATGTTGGCCAGTGATATGTTGTCACTGCTGACACAGTATGTTGGCAGCCTTTTATGACCTGGCAGTACATTAACCTTCAGGTACCTGCTGTTCTATTAGGTGCCATACCTCCCAACTATTTACAACCTGTCATCTGAACAAAGCCGTATGTAATTTGAGTACAAAGTCCTACATATAGGGACCATTGTTAATGACTGGCCTTATAAAACTAGAAAGGTGGTAAAATAACAGGTTTGGCATCAGCATGCATTTTCCTAAAGATTATGAAGTCTGAAACTACACTCTGTCATTATTTTCTGACTGTAGTCTTTTGTGATTTGCCACTGATTTGTCAGATAACCACAATTTCATGGCAAAGAGACCATAAATATGATGCAAACCTCTGGACATTCTGCAAAATGTCTGTATAGTTGAGGGGTATGCTAGGCACTGTGTAAGTTACTGTGAGCTGTGTACTGTCCATTTGTGTGGCCCCCTGTCCCTGACCTGTCCAGCTTTCCTGGAGTAACAGATATTGGTGTCTGGACACTGTGCACAGGTATTACCATAGCTGTATTTGACATGCAGAATAGTTGGCACTGTTGTTCTTGGAACATAGACCGTGCCAATCACAGTACTGTAAATAGGCCACTAAGACACGACAGCTAGGAGTAAGTGCTGGCCACATACTGACAGTTTTGAGCACACATATACATAGCTCATTGACCGCTGCATATTGTGGACATGCAACAAGTTATCAAGTTGAATGGAGCAGCCCTGGGAATATGTGGTCTGCTGCTTATACCCTAAAACATTACTGTTACTGCATTTTTATGGAAACATGGGTGTGTGGGGGGGGGACACCTGTCAGCTGCACACATTTGCACAGACTGTGCTGATGTTCCCTTTACATTTTAGTTCCATTTAGAATACTATTTTGCCTGTCTTGGAGACCACAGGCATATCACTAAAGACCACAGGTTAGATTGTAATGGCAGACATTTGGGTTTCAGACCTCTCACCCTTCAGAGCCCTACTGCAGCTGCAAGTTGTGCTGTGATATCACTGTGTATGTCTGTATGGGCATATTTCATCACTGTCCCCATTTGTGGGCCTTTGCCAGACATTTATTTATGGTTTTCTACAGCTGACTTGCTGGGTGAGGCTGAAAGGTGAGTATGGGACCCCTACACTGACATCCATGCATGTGACTATGAACCTGGTTTGTTATCCCCCCACATATACTGCACTGCGAATTGTCACCTAGCAGACTACTGCATTCTCTGGGGAAGCCAGTACTGGGCAGACATTTCCTGTTTTCCCACATAGCTGTCGGTTGTCTGCTGCTATCATGGTAGGCCACCCCATTCCCTTGCATGCATGCAGTGATACCATAGCTATGCTACCACAATGTATTGCTCCATTCGTCTATTGTTAAGAAGAGTGACTTACCTTTTGCCTGCAGCAGTTGTGCGATGGTGCTTGAGGGTTGGCTCTGTCAGATGCATGCAGTACACAGCCTATACATGGTAAGATACAGGTAGTGTGATGTGTGTGGCATCCATTTTACTGTGTGTGTGAGTCAGAGAGAGGTGTCAGTCCCTGGGTCCCTACAGTATCAATCTGTGTGCTGTGCATTGTCTCTTTGCCAAGGCCTGGGCATTCTGGACACATCTCCATCTGTCTACAGGAGCAGGCACAGTGGGTTCCTTCTCTGAGTCCTCCTGTGCCTGTGGGGACCTTGGCAATAGTGGGGAACTGTGTGGGCCTTCCCTGTGATGTTCCTGCTGCAGTTGTTTCCGCAGGATCATATTGTGTAGTATGGCACACACTATGAACATTTGTGCACATGTGGCTGGAGAGTACTCCAGGGCTCCACAAGATATGTTGAGGCAGAGGAACTGTGTTTTGAGCAACCCAAACATACATACATTCATAGGTTCATAGGTAGGCACTAGGCTATCTGCCCGAAGGCATTTATAAGCCTAGCCAGAATGTGTTGGCTTTCATTGCCCCTTTAGATTAGCTCTCTGTGCCTCTGTCCAGCAGAGCCATTGAAGTGATCCCTGGGGTAAACTTTCTGTTTCCCACCCACTTGACAAGGTTTCTCTTGAAGAGGGTTAGCAAGGAGCTCTGCCTAATGGAGATTGGAATCTTGTTCCAGAGCATGGGAAGTCTCTGGGACAGGAATCTATCCCTCCAGCACGTCCTATTTATTGTTGTGGTGAGGTTTAGATCCCTGGAGCGTGTGGCTCAAGGGGATATGGTTTTCTTTAGGTAGAGCATGTCCATCAATTCTGGGTTGGCATGGCCTTGTATGTCAGGCAGAGATCACCTCTGAGTAGGCAGTATGCAACCGAGTACAGCTGGAGTTTCTTCAGTCGAGCTACATAGGGCATCTGCTGGAGACCAGTGATCCTCTTGGTGAGGTACTTTTGTGGTCTTTCCAGTTGTTGCAGGTGTCTTGTAAGGTACATCCTAAATGGGGCATTGTACTCTATGATGGGTCTGATGAGTGATGCATAGCGGGGCCCAATGACCTCTTTCGGTCTGGATGCAAACCCTTTTGTGATTAGGTGGGCCACATAGAAGGATTTTCTAACCATTTTGGCAATGTGATTATCAACGGTGAGGTTACTATCTACTTGGGTCCCCAGATCCCTTATTGCATCTTCCGTATTGAGGGGGTTACCACCTATGCGGTAGTTTGTGGGTACTTCGTTTTTTTCCAAAGGGGATGACTATGCACTTTTTGGCATATAGCTTGAGAACATGGTTTTGACACCAGGTATCTGTCTCAGTGAGAACCTTTTGGAGGATGTCTGTGTCAGCCGGAGAGTCAATTATAGCCCCTAGTTTGCAGTCGTCTGTGAACTTGGTCAGCCATAGTCCTCCTGTGCTTGTCTTACCTCTGAAAAGTATATGCCGAACAGGAGGGGTCCTAGGACTGAGCCCTGGGGAATGCCACTTGTAACTGGTTTAGAGTCAGACCTAGCTCCCGCAACTTTTATCATGTGGGTTCTGTCCATGAGCCAGTTGGCAACCCATCTCGTGAAGTAGGGATTTATGTTCAGGCTGGTGAGCTTGTCTATAATACCTAAGTGGGGAATGGTGTTGAAGGCCTTTGCGAGGTCTAGGTAGGCTGTGCGGATCACCTTTTCCTGTCTACAACCTTGGTAACTGTCTCAAAGAATTCGACCAGATTTAGGAGTTATGATCTGCCCTTAACAAAGCCGAACTGGGTATGGTCCAGTTTTTGGAGGTTTCCATTGTCTCTCTTAATGAGATCCATGATGATGTGTTCCATAGTTTTGCAGACCAAGCTAGTCAGGCTTATAGGGCGATACTTCCCAGGGTCTGCTGTGGCTCCACATTTGTGGAGTGGAATAGCCATTGCTGTGTGCCACTCTGTGGGCACATAGCCTATGGAGTGGCTGAGTTTAAACAGTGTGTTTAGGTAAGGGGTTAGTTCATCTTTGAGCTCATGTAGGATGCAGCCTGGGTCACCGTCCGGTCCCATTGATGCTGTGTTTTTGGCTTTAGAGAGAGCTGTTTTAACCTGAGTGTCTGTGATTTCAGGGGCACTACATTCTTCTGGTATAGTTATGGGCCCTTTTGGAGGTGAGAGGGGGGTGAAGTTTGCACTGTACCTGTCTGCCAGGATTTTGGCTATATCGGTCGGTTCAGTGTGTTTTGTGCCATTCTGCACTAACTCCAAGCAGATCTGAGCATTGCCACTTAGATTCTTGACATAGCTAAAGAATGCCTTGTGGTTAATTTTGGAGTCCATGGCAATTTTTCTTTCGAAGCTAGCCTTGGATGATTTTATGAGGGAACATAGTTTCTTGCTGATACTGATCAGGGATGTCTTCCCTTCTTGGGATTTTACTCTTTTCTGTACTAGTTTCCTCCTTCTATTGTATAGCTTGTTTATGGCAGGGGTCCACCAGATGGGTTTCTTTTTCTTGTAGGAGTGAGTCTTGGTTTTGTTTGGGATAGCACGATCCATGCATTCTTGTAGGTGCCCGTAGAGTGCATTAGTAAAGGATTTTGCAGCTTGGACAGCATTATCCTTTAGCATGGTACTTTGAAACTTCCCACCTTGGTCTTAAGTAACGTGAAGTTTGCTTTTGAAAAGATTTTCATGGTTGTTTCTTTGACCGGGGGTAGTGGTGAAATGTGGATATCCAGAGTGATTAGTTTATGGTCAGATCTAACCAGCAAGGGGTTGACCTCCGGTGCGGAACACCAGTCGCCCATGTTGGTGATGACCAGGTCCAATATGTTTTCACCTCTGGTGGGGGTGTTGACCAGTTGATCCAGGGCGTTTGAGTTTATAAATTCTAGGAAATGTTGGTCAAGGGAGTTTGTACTTGAGTAGTTCTCCCAGTTAATGTGTGGGTAATTGAAATCACCCAATATCAGGGTATTTGGTAGTACCTTTATGTTTCCTAGTGTTTCTGGGAATGTGGAATGGGGGTCCTGGGACAATGTGGGTGATCTGTAGCAAGCTATAACTTGAATAGCAGTTTTGCCCATTGTTAGTTGCATGTGGATGATCTCTGAAGCATCGTGCTGTGCCACTGATCTGGAGGTGTGGGTATCCTTGATGAATATGGATACTCCCCCGCCTTTTGTATTTTGGTCTGGGTGTTGTGGCCAAAATGTATGGTATGAGTTGTAGCCTGGTAGTGCTGGGGTGCTCCCTGGAGCCTTAAGCCAGGTTTCTGTTACTGTACATATATCGATTTTCTCCATACTGAGGAGTGCCTCAAGTGCATGCATTTTGAGGTTTAGACTTCTGGCATTGAATAGCATTACCCTCAGTTTTTTGTTACTAGTGCTATTTATGGCAGTGGGTTTGTCTTTTGAGCCTTGCCTAAAAAAGGCACTATGGGGGTGGCAAGAGCCTTGGCCAGTATTTGAAAGCCTAAGGGTGACTGGTTTATATTTGAAAGCCTAAGGGTGACAGGTTCAAGCCATTTCTAGCGAAGCAGTGTGGCTTGTTGAGCATGTCATCACAGGCTGACAGACACTGGATCCCCTTTGAATGACACCAAAAGCATTGCCAATTGTTGAAATTGATAATTTTTTCTCTATACCGTGGTATCATTCTTGGTGAAGGCAGGATGCTACTCAGGGTCAGGGACATACCGATCTGGGCTACATGATCATTGAGCTCCTCCATGTCTCATTTCATGTAGTCTCACTCTATAATGTTCCTGGTTTGTGCGTATGCTGTGTGTGTGTGTGTGTGTGTGTGTGTGTGTGTGTGTGTGTGTGTGTGTGTGTGTGTGTGTGTGTGTGTGTGTGTGTGTGTGTGTGTGTATGTGTGCATTTCTGATGGGTGTCATCATCCATGGCTCCAGTGCATAGACTGCATCCTCCACCAGATGGCCATACGGGATGTCCCCCCTGGCAAATGCCTGGTACAGCTGTGAGGCATGCTAGATATGGGAGTTGTGATAACTACCAGGGCTGCCAGCACACACATTCATGATAATGCCCTGGGCATTGCACATGACCTGGCAGTTGATGGAGTGATAGCCTTTGCGGTTGACATAGACTACACTCTCTTCACCAGGTGGTGCCTTAATGTGGATGTGCATGCAGTCTATGGCACCCAGTACCTCTGAGTAGTCTGATACTAGGTGGAAGAGATGCATATTTCTAGTCCTCTCCTCACGGGTGCTGCGGAAATATATGTGTTAACCAGCATGTGTTAGCATGACATCCAGGAACTGGCAGAGTACCCTGGATGCAGATGCCTGTGAGACCACCATGATGTTACCAGTAGGTCTATGGAAGTTACCTGTAGCTAGTATTCTTAAGGCTACACATACCTTGGTTTCAACTGGGATGGGTTCCCCTCTGTTGGATCTGGGTCTGATGTGAGGCCAGCACAGTTCATAGAGTTGCTGAAGTAAATCTTTGTCCACCCTGTAGTGCTCTAGTATCTCCAGATTTTTAGCCCCTAAACACTCTTCTCCTCCTCCTCAGTCTGGGTTGGTTGTCAGCATTATCATCCTCACCGCCCTCAGCCTCTAGCACATATTGATGTATCAAAGCAACAGCAGCCCCTAACATTTTGTCAGTTAAAATTTTCCAGAGTGTGTACACCAATGGTGCTGAGTTTGTGGGAAAAAACAGACTGAAAGGTGTTTGCATAGTTTATACTGGTGTGCTGCAGATGCTGCCTGTGTGATTGGCTGACTATGATACATTCCACCTGCTAGCTATATTATTAGTATGTGAGTGCCTTTATTCTGCTATTTCCCAGTTATTTTCCTTCCCAATTCAGCCTATTCTAAGACCCTGGCATAAAATCAAAATTAGTATTTAAAAAAACAACAGCCAATGACATCTCAGTAGTGAACCCTCCTCTTTTTTAGGGCAGGTTTAAGAGGTACAATACCAATCAAACCAGGGGCTCTATCTGCCCTTAACTCAATAATCTACTTGGTTTCATTAAACTCAGTTAAATTCACAATATCCCCACCCCGATGTTCAAATTCATAATTTGCAAAACCATAAAATCAAATGTATGCCCCTCATTACTCAAAATATGTTGACATAAGCCATTATGAATATCACCCAAATGTATTGCTGATAGATGCTTTAAAATCCTATTCTTTAGTCAACAATTTGTCTTACCTACATAAAAAGAGCAACATGCTTAATTGCATAATTTATTTACTGTGATTTCTGGAGAATATCGTTTAGCTGCCAAGAGTCTTTCCTAAGATGCAATGGTGTATTAGATGACAATACGAGGAGAACCATAGGTTTTTTTTGCTCCAGCTTATATTCAAGAACAACATCTTTTCATATTCACATTGTCATTACCAACAAAAGAAGGGCATAGTGATGAGGACGCCATGTGCAAACTCATATGCAAATTTGGTCCTAGCACATTGGGAGGATGAGGTGATGTTTGAACAATAACACACATGGAAGACACGCTTGGGCTATTATGTTAGGTTTGTGGATGATGTGTTTATATTGTGGAAGGGCACACGGGATGAACTACACTCATTCATTACTTATCCAGAGTCCACTACAGATTTTGTAAGGTTCAGTATGTCTTGTTCAGACATTGAAATTGATTATTTAGATGTGCAATTGAAGAGAGGACCCGAGGGTACCATTCAAACTTCCATGTATAAGGAGGACTGCTGGAGAAACAGCTATTTAGCCTTTGACAGCATGTATTCTAGGCATCTATTTAGGAATGTTGTAAAGGGATAGGCATGCAGGGTATCCAGACTCTGCACTGAAGAGGAACAATTTAATAAGTAGTCTGACCATTTGATTGTAAACTTTGTCAACAGATGTTACAGTCAGAAGAATGTTCAACAGGCCATTGAGGCAAGTAAAAGGGATAGGCCCACAAGGGCAAAACCCTGACTTTCTGATACCATGTTGACAGAAATGGTTTCCAGGAATAGGGACACACAAGTAGTTGTGCCATGTGTGGTTTTAAGGTACAGTAATAATACAGGGGGTGTATGTGATATCATACAGAATAACTGGAAAATGTTGTTAACTGATGAAAACTTAGGAATGTAGTACAAGAGAATCATTCTTTCAGTTTTAGGTGTAATAGCAATTTGAATATTCTACTTTGTAGAGAAAAGGGTACAGACATGAAGTCTTCCATGACAGTTCCTTACCAACGAATGGGTACTTTTCCATGCAGGCACTGCAAGGTATGCACATATATTATGAGACAGAATTTGTTCATACACCCTAGTACTAATAAAAGATATTGTTTCACTCACTATGCTGATTGTCAAGCTAAGAAAGTCATATATTTAGCCCAGTGCAAAGCATGTTGCTCTTTTTATGTAAATAAGACAAATTGTTGACTAAAGAATAGGATTTTAAAGCATCTATCAGCAATACGTTTGGGTGATATTCATAATGGCTTATGTCAACATATTTTGAGTAATGAGGGGCATACATTTGATTTTATGGTTTTGCAAATTGTGAGGTTGAACATCAGGGGTGGGGATATAGTGAATTTAACTGAGTTTAATGAAACCAAGTGGATTATTGAGTAGAGGGTGGAAAGAGCCCCTGGTTTGAATAGTATTGTACCTCTTAAACCCATCCTAAAGAGGTGGAGGGTTCACTATTGAGATGTCAATGGCGGTTGGTTTTTTAAATACTAATTTTGATTTTATGTCAGTTGTCTAATGAAGGGTTTCACCTGAAAGTGCTTACCTGTTTCTGCAGTTTTCTTAAAGAGTCTCCTTTATTTATACATCAACCTGGTGGTCCAATGTTTTTTGTTTGAGAGTCTCGGGAAATGGAAGCACCAATATTATAATTATAAAGAAAGGAATGCATTGAGGAGGGATGAATGCTGAGTGGGGGTGATACACGCAACGTGCAAGTTATTGTAAGAGATAAATATAAGTATACATATGGTAACTACTACATTTTTAATTATAGTGGGGAAAATATAACTCAAGTCCACTTTTATTTTTTTTCCAAAGGTCTTAAGTTTATACCCAATAAGAAATGTAACATAAGCAAGCTGTTAATAGATTTAAAATTATTTGTGAGGAAAAAGAATCTTGAATTGATGTTTGCTAATGGAATGGAAGAATGGGGTGGTATAAGAAAGAAAAGCATTTTCACCACCCCCCCATTATATCCACAACTCAGGAATTGTGAAAATTTGGTAGAAAAAGAGTTAAAGAATGGAATACAACACAACAGAATTTGTTCCAATCTCCCTTTGAAAGAGAAACAATTGTTTCAGGAATTAGCAGGTGTAGGTACTTGAGGGTGATAAAACCAGACAAAGGGGTAGAACAGTAGTTACTGATCCCATGATGTATGTAGCTAAAATGATGGAAAATCTGAATGATGAGAACAGATATTTCTGGATTTCTATAAATGAAATCAATGTTGCTTATAAGAAAATAGATTTTGTGTTGAAAGAGTTGCTAGAAGAGGGGATGGTTGAGATAGAGACTTATGAGCATTTAACAATAGAAAAGCCTACAGTACCATCTAATTTTGGCATAGCTAAGAGCCACAATAACGTAGACAATCCACCTTTAAGGCCGATTCTGGCTGCCAATGGGTCTAAGACCTCCTCTCTAGCTAAGATTTTAGATTTTAAACTGAAGAAATTTTGGAAGGAACTGAAAGGAACATATTAAAGGATTCATGAGATTTTTTTCAAAGCATTAAGTCAGAGATACATATACTGAAAAATTATTTTTGTGACCATTGATATAGTAGTCCGTTTTACAGTAATACCTCATGACACAAGTCTGGAGTGATTACAAGAAGCCCTATTAAGTAAAGGAGGGCTCACAGACATGGAATTCATAGTATGGCTTAACCTAATGGAATTAGTGTTAAAATAATTCCTTTTACCTCAAAGGAGAATTTTATAGACAAGAAAGTGAGGTAGCTATAGGAGCTTCTTGTGCCCCAACATATGCTAACATTATATTAACTCATTCCCTCTAGTACAACTCTTTGGAGTGTATACCTTTAACTCCTAGTGGGTGTGGCCTGAGCCTTTAAAAATTAAGTTATCACCTTACAATTCTAACAAATACTCATTGACAGAGGTCAAATATCAATACAATTGTGTTTGCCACCATGTATGCTTCAAAATAAAATATTCTGATACCTTGTATGTAGCATGGTTTTGGAATTTTTAATGCAAGTATGAACAAGTAATATCTGATGCCTAAAGGAGCAGTAGGAGGTAACTGCAGATGCACCTGGAGGCGTCACTCGGATGTAATGAGTTAAATATGTGGAAACAGAAATCTGTTTACAGCTCCAAATATGTTGAATGCTGGAAATTATAAAATAGGTGCCTTGATGATATAGGCATTTTTGGATAGACACAGAAGACAAGTTAATGGAATTTATTACATATATAAGAATACCACAAACTTTTTAAGATTTATCCATGAAATATATGACAGTATGAACTATTTGGATGTCACTATACACAAAAAATAATGTGACTAAAATTTTAAATTCACAGTATATAGGAAGAACACATTCTCCAACTCTTATTTATACCTTGCTAGTTCCCATCCATATAAACAAAAAAGAAGTGTAGTAAAAAGCCAGTATGTGAAAGTTTGTAGAATGACCTCAGATGAACAAGATTTTATTAAAGAATGTGAAACCCTGAAAGAGATGTTCCTAAATAGAAAATACCCACTGGATATGTTACAAGAGTTTATTAATGAAGTAAAAGATGACAGGAATGACAGGTATGCTCCCCTTTTAGCAAAAAAGGTGAGTTTGAGTAATGTGAGCAATACTGAAGGTAAGGAAGGCAGCAATGTTTATGGGAATGAATTTAAGGGTGCATCTGATACTAATTTCAATGGAGATTCTGGGATTATAAAAATTATTATAACCACAAAATGGAATGGATTTGCTAAACTTTCAGACTTGGGGGGGGGTATTTTTAAAGCCCCTCTAAAATTTGTATTTAGAAAAGGGTGCAGTATCAAAGGCATTTTTGGACAAAAGAAGACCTCAATAGGTATAGGAAACAGAAAAAAGATGGGCAATTATAAGTGTGGAGCCTGCGCTCAGTGGCCTTATATTAAAATAAGGAGTCTGTTTATATTAAATGTAGGAATATTCACATTATGGGCAAGAAGTATAATAATTCTAATAGTGCCAGAGTAATATATACTGCCCTTTGTGATAAATGTGAGGCATTTTATATAGGGAAGACTGAGCACAGGCTTCAAAGGAGAATATATAAACATTCTTATGCTATTAGGTCTAAGGATGAAAAAAGGCCTTATACAAACATACCCTTAGTTGTAAATTATCTAAGTTTACATTTTTTGTACTAGAAGAAGTGTCCATAGACCCAAGAAGTGGACCATGGGAAACAAAGATTGAATGCAAAGAATTATATTGGCAATTCATTTTGGATGCAAATAGAGCACCTGGTTTGAATGAAAAATGTTTCTCTATTCCAAGTTTTAAAATTAAGGGTACTGAGGTTGTAATGAGCCATCTCCTGTAAAGTTTATATATTTTTGTACACATAGCGTTTTAACAGTTTGAATTAATGTAAAAACATTTGTTGTGATTTCTGGCCACTAGATGGTGCATTTGGTTTGTGGATTGCTGCTGGGCTGGCTGCATTTGTAAGCCATTTTGGGATTGGCTGGTTGCCTCCTGTGAGAGTCGAATGCTGGGTTTGGTCTTTGTGAGAGGAACACCTTGACCATTAGGCTAATCCCTCTTCTTGCATCTTTTAAGTGCATTTATCAGGTATCTCTGTCCATAATGGACATGTGTGTCAGTCCCTGTGTAAACTTTCATCATTTTCACATAAATTTCTAATATGATCTTCATGGGAATGCTCTGTGTAATAGACGTTTGCTTTTCATTTCTGTGTTTTGTGGTTTATCTTGACAGAGTATGGGTCCTGTGGAAGTTTTTCTATCGGATGACAATGAGTGCATTCCAGCCCATTGCCAGAGTCTTCAGATGACAATGGTGATGATAACGATAATGACGATAAAGAGGAAGCTGGTCCCACCCTTGCCCAAACCATCATGCCTGTTGCACCCTGAAGTAGATGGCACCAGGACAGGAAAAGAAATGATTATCGGGAGGAGATCTTGGAGGTTGTGACCAATGTTTTCAAACACAGATGACAGACATGATGGGATCATTCTTTCAGGATATGGCATGGGCTATGTGTGACTCATTCCAGGAGATAGCCCATAAGGTCACTTGTGAGTCTCAGCTCCAGCAGCTTGGTCCCTCTAGTCCATAAGTATTGTCTGTGTCCTTCACTTGTGTTATGCTGCCAACTTGCATATATATTTGTAAACGTGATGTCATTATTCTTTTGTGAAAATTTGTATAGTCTTGGAGGCATGCTCCCAGGTAATTAGTATTGTGAAAATGTATGAATGTTGCTATATAATTGATTGGACTGTTATGCACTCTTGTGCACCCATACCATGTAGCTGCCATGCTTATGCGTTATCGTTGTGTAACATGTATTTCTGTTTCAATGTGTGTATGACACACTTTAACACATTACATTTATCTTCCACATTCAGCTGTCCATTCATTGTGGCAGTTAACCTGCAGTTAGTGCTGCAAGATATAGCCTGTAAACATGTGTTTTGCTGAGGGAAAATGACAGCTAACATATGCTGTCCATAGTCCAGCAGTAATACTGTGGTATGGTTTGGAATTTGAAGGACATGTCATTCCCCATGTGTTTTGGATGACATTTGTCTTGATGCTCCACTCTCATTATGTGGTGTGTGCCATGCATTGGCAATACTGATGCCATGCCCAATTACATACAGCCATATCATATCTATGTGCAGTCATCATTTTCTGACTGCAGCTATGTAGCATTATAATCTATTGACAGTGTTAAAGATAATTTAGTCTTTAACAGTGCATTACACTGTGTTTGCTGTATCTTAAATGTCCACATTACTTAATCACATAACTTCACACCTTCCACAAATAGTTGTACACATTAACTAACTGTACATGTGTCTGCACATAGCCAGATCCATATTGGTATGCAATTCTACCTTAGACATGTGAACATTAAGTGACTTACCACTGATGTGCTTTAATGATGCTCACAAGAGTGTCTGTTCAGTAATGAGCAGGGTGGGTGACACACAACTGTGTTTGTTTATTCAACATTTGCATGACAGTATATGTGTATTTGCTAGAAATTCGTAGCTTGCATACCTATGCATGTGATGTTACTGTGTTTGTGCGTTTTATACATGGCCAGTTCTGTTCGTAGCATCATATGATCATAGGGGGTTACTAGGCTATTGGCCCTAAGGCCTATACATGCCTAGCCACGTGATACCCTTGTTCTCTTATGGACCAAGATGTATAGTCTATGTTTGTGTGTGAATCTAAGAGTAGGACTGGCTGCCCCTATCTAAGAGCGACATAGGTGAAACCCCTGGTGAAAATGTATGGTTTCCCATCCAACTGTCCAGGTTATGCCTAAGTAGGGTCATTGAGGTGCTCTGTTTTACATGAATTGGGAGTTAGTTCCAGAGGAGTGGCACCCTCTGGGAGACATATCTGTCTCTCCAGCATGTTCTGTTAATACCACAGGGTAGATTAAGATCCCTAGAGCTAGCGAATCTTGTCCCATTGGAATTGCAGATATGCAGCAGCTTCCTCAAGGCAGGGTCTGAAACTGCTCTGTAGAACAGGCACAAGTCACCTCTAAGCAGTCTAGATGATACTCAGTAAAGTGATAGAACCTTCAGTCTGTCCATGTAGGCTATGTGTTTTAGGCCCTGAATTTTTTTGGTGAGAAACCTCTGAGTTCTCTCCAGTTGCTGCAGATGTCTGTTGAGGTACATTCAGAAGGGAGTATTGTACTCTATTATTGGACTGACAAGACCCGAGTACAGAGAAGTTATAGCCTCCTTAGCTTTGGATGCTATACCTTTGATTATGAGGTGTGAAACATAGATGGCCTTCCTTACTACAGTGGACACCTGATGTTCAAAATTAAGGCTGCTATCAACTTGCCCTGATATCAGAAATCATTCTGCTCATGTGTTCTGCTTATGTGCTCTGATGACATCAGAAATCATTTTGCTCATGTGACATACATTTTCCATTTGGTTAAACATATTTTGGCGTGACTTGTACAGAACCCTGTGTGCTGCACACATGCATTTGCAGTGTGTTAACTTTCCTCATCATGCTTTTCCCTGATGTGGCCCCAGGTTGTCCACTTCTCTTCCATCTTCATATTTCCGTATTATATTTTGCATATATGTTTGCATTGTTGCAGTTATTGACCATTGCCATGTACCCACAGTGAACATGTGTCAAATGTATGGCCATTTTACAATGCAGGACGTCTGCACACAAGTTGCTGGCTACGGCTTGCAATACATCCTTGATCTCAATATATGCAGACTGTTTTAATTCATACTTGACATCCATGTGCACAACCTGATACATTTGTTAAGCTGTAGTGTTATATTTTTGTCAATATTTTTACATGTCATTTGTGTGTGTATGTGTATGGACCTTGATTTCATGTACATTATATTTAGATCACCAACAGTCAAACACATACAGCTACACCTGTGTGTTGCCTTTGACATGGTATATGTGTGTAATATATATGTATTCCATTACACATTTCTTTGGGTTCAGTACACCTACTTGTGTATTTAGTAAACTTTTTGTTGCTCTTCTGCAGTGGTTCTGTTTGGCACTGTGCTTGGCTGTTTGCCTTTCACATGCATGGTTGTAGCTTTGGTCCTGTTCTCTGCTGGATTTATCTACCATTGCTAGACCTGCATTTGCTCATGTGTGATGTTGCTTGGCTGACACTTGCACTGCTGACAGACCAGTTGGATATGTGTTTATTTATCCAATATGTACCGTGATCCTTATTTATTACCCTCCAACACACATCTACCATTGGTCATGCACATCCAGGTATGACTGCCACACAGTTTGCAACATATTACAACTTGATACTGCATAGATATTTTTTTCAGCAATTCACCACGGCTGGTTTGCATCCCCACCTTGTTTGACAACTTTCTGTTCATTGTCAGTGTTGGGCAATCTGTGTAACTTACCTTTCCTTGCTGTTTTTTCCATGTTTGTCTGTCATGTGTTGTGATATTTGTTCTATGGGTATACGTGCTGTGATGTCTTTATCCTCCTCTTTCCCTATCTTTAACTTTCCTTCTGTTATTAAAAAATGGGGCCTATTCCCACCCCCCAAAAACTGCCCATGCCTCTCTGATTTCCCTCAGATTTTCCTTTTACAACATTCCTCTTGGGTGTCCCTCTTCTTCACCGACACCCCACATCTTCCTTTTTATCTCCCACTTTCTTTGGGTTTGAGCATTACTTGTGTACCCCAAACAAGTCCTGAACCCATTGTTAGCAAATGTTAGCTGTGATGATGTGGCCATGTTTGCCCTTCGACTTTAATTTTTTTATTAGAAATTTTACAGATTCCAACCAAATCCATAAGTGCAAGCAGGTACATTTTATTAGTACATGACTTATGGAGATAGCCATAGTCATCTGTGAGATTACTGCACAGATTGCTGACAATATGTATTACAAAGAGCATGGAACTTTGATGCAAGTATATATTTTTGTAAATGAATTAAAGAAATATCTATAGTTGTCTGTAATGTTTCTGGACAAATTTCTGAAAATATATTTTATGAATGCCATGCAGCTTCCGTTGGGATAGTTGGATTTTTTGTCTTTGTATTATAATGAAATCATTTATATTCCATAGTTGTCCTTAACCTTACTCAAAAGATTCTGTTTTACATATGTATGTACAACTATCAGGATGCTTGGACTGTGATAATCTTTCTGTAACTTTGTTAACGTACAACGTGCTTTGACAACCATTTCTCCTTACTTACGGATTATTTGTGGGTTTATTTAGTGCACCATCACTAATGCAATACTCCCTTGTGCTCTTAGCTATTCTGAGTTTATTATGGTACATTTATGTATTACAATGTTATCTGCAATTTAGCACTGATATCGGTATAATGAGCCAAGATCCACAAACTTCACAGAATCCTGCCCATCACTGATTTTAATTGCTTTACATAATGAATTGCTTTTCCTTTTTCTCTGATGTTTTTAGCATATTCACAAATAGTCTGTTTGTAGTAGAAAATAAAATAAATTAGAACAGCCAGCTGAAAAAATAAGCATTTTAAGTGTTTTTCTGTGACATCTTCTTTGTTTGCTTGTTTATTTTGAGCTATAGTGACTTTTATGAATGCAGAAACATATCAGGTGAGCAGGGTTAGTACTGCTCTGTAGGATAGGTAACACAAGTCACCACAGCAGTATCCTGCACTTGTTGAAGTATGTAAGCATTGCTGTGCTTCTTCTGGTACATATTGCCTTTGTTTCTACTTCTTAGTTATACCAGTACTGTGTAGATTTTGGTTGGTGATTTACAAGTATCAAATAACTCACTCTTTGTGGCAGGGCTGTTAAAAAAACAAATAAATAAATAAGTATATTCACATCAATGATCTGTTTTTTTCTCTTATAATTAGTGTAAGAAGATGCTTGCACCTGGGTTAAAGTTTGAATATACAGCAGTGGATAGAATGGTGAAACAATGTCTCTAAGAATGAGTGGTGTGTATTAAAATAACTGTGATGGAAAGTGGAAAAATTTGAGTTAAGGAGGAGAACAAATACATTATAAGTACAATTAAAAAAAAATAATGTATTGAAAGAGAGATGAATGCCTAATAATGAACTTTGAGCTAAAAGTTTATTAAATATAAGGAAAACAGCTAGAGGGACATTAAAGATTTAAATGTTTGTGTTTATCCAAGAGAAAATGGAGACAGAGAAGCTTAGGTACAGAGTCAGTTTGTTCTGAAGTTCATGTAAAACGCAGCCTTGGATGTTGTCCGGTCCCATGGATGCTGTGTTTTTGGCTTTAGAGAGTGCAGCTTTTACCTGCGTAGTTGTGATTACAGGGAATCTGCATTCTTCCTGTATAGATATGGACCCTTTAGGGGGTGAGAGGGAGCTAAAGTTAGCACCGAACCTATCTGCCAGGATGTTGGCAATATCAGTTGTTTGTGTAATTTTTGAGCCATTGTACTGTAACTCAGAGCAGATCTGGGTGTTGCCCTTGACATTCTTGACATAGCTATAGAATGCTTTGTGGTTGCCCTGAGAACAAGTGGTGATTTTGTTTTCGTAGTTAGCTTTGGAGGATCTTATAAGGGATCTTAGCTTCTTACTGAGGCTGGCCAGGCAGCTCCTCCCCTCATGGGATTTTACTCTCTTTTGCAACAGTTTCTTCATTCTGTTGTAGAGTTTGTTTATGGCAGGGGACCACTGGATTGGCTTCCTTTTTTTGGAGGATAGCTTCTTGGTTCTGTTTGGGATAGCACGATCCATGCACTCTTGTAAGTGCTTATAGAGTGCATTTGTGTAGGATTCAGCTGTTGTAACTGTATTGGCCATCTGCATGGGTGTCATGAAGTTCACCACTTCTGTCTTAAGAAGCATGAAGTTGGCTTTGGAGAAATTTTTTACAGTGGTTTCCTTAATGGTGGGGGGGGGGGATGCAGATATCTAGGGTGATTAGCTTATGGTTGGATCTGACCAATGAGGAGTTGATTTCAGGTGTGGAACACTGGTCTCTCATGTTGGTAATGACTAGGTCTAGGATATTGTTGCCCCTGGAGGGGGTGTGGATAAGTTAATAAAGGGCATTGGAATTTATGAATTCCAGAAAACGTTGAGCGAAGGAGTTGGTGCATGAGTAGTTTTCCCAGTTAATGGTGGAGTAGTTGAAATCGCCCATTATTAGGGTGTTTTTTTGAACCCTAATATTTTCCAGTATATCAAGAAAAGAGGATTGGGAATCCTGAGGCATGGTGGAGGATCTGTAGCAAGCTACAGTTTGGATTGCAATTTTGCCCAGAGTTAGTTGCACTTGGATAACCTCGGATGCATTATGCTGCGCAACTAGCCTGGAGGTGTGGATATCCTTACTGAATATGGACACTCCTCCGCCTTTCATCCAGGATAGATGGCCAAAAAGTGTGGTATGAGTTATAGCCTGGTAATTCAGGGGTGCTCTCTAGAGCCTTGAACCAGGTCTCAGTCACTGCACAGATATTGATGTTCTCCATTTTAAGGAGTGCCTCGAGTGAGTGCATTTTGAGATTTAGACTTCTAACATTGAGTAGCATTACCCTCAGTTTTTGCTTGCCTGTTTCTGTTACGCTGGTGAATTTGTCATTTGACCCTTGCCTAAAAAAGGCACTATAGGGGTGGCAAGAGCCTTAGCCAGTATCCGGAATCCCAAGGGCGACAGGTGCAGGCCATCTCTGGAAAAGCATTGTGGTCTGTCAACCATGTCGTCCCAGGCAGAGAGATACTGGATCCCTTAGAATGACACCAGAAGCTTAGCCAATTGTTGAAGTCAATCATTTTGTCCTTGTACTGTGGTATCATTCTTGGCAATGGCTGGATGCTTCTCAGGGCTAGGGACATACCTGCCTGTGCTACAAGATCGGAGACCTCTTCCATGTCTTTTTTCATGTAGTCCATCTCAGGTCATTCACACCAACATGGACAATGACAGAGTCATGTTTGTACTTGTTGTGCAGTGACCTGAGTGTGTGGGTTATGTGGTGGATCCTGGCATCTGACAGGCAGCTGACAGTAACCTTCTCCTTGTTTAGCCTGGTGAGTGGGACATCAGTGTACCTGACTATAGCATCACCTATGACTAGTGTTTTTGCCTTATGAGCTATGGTTTATTGGCACACTGAGTCTGTGGGCTATGTGTCATTTGGGTTGTGTTGGGGGTTGGAGGTTGCTTGCATTTCTGCTTTGGAGGTCTCTGTTGCTTGAGCAGATTATTATTGAGAGCCTCTGTGAATGTTTTTGTGTTTCTATGTGTGGATTTTGATGGTGTAGGTTTAGTGGGACTATATGATGAGTGTGGTGTGGTGCAGTGTTTACTTCTCCTCCTGACTGTCAAGTGCAGTCTTGGTTGGAGAGAGCTTTACCTCCAGTTTGGCTAGATAAGTGCATCTCTCATGTTGTGGTGTTGGGTGGTAGGAGGAGAGGATTGTCTGTGTACATGACACAATTGCTACATTGCCTCAAGATGCCCAGATTCATCAGATAAACAGGAGAGAACACTGGGAGCTGACCCTTGGACATGCCTGAATAAAAAATTACTTTCCTCTAGACAAGTGAGGAAAGTGAGTATAAGAGCTGTTTTTTCTCTAAGCAGGTGAGAAAAGTAAGTACAAAAACTGTTTTCCTCTAGGTAAAGAGGAAGGTTGAGTGCTGTAGTAATTTGTAGCTTATTTAGTGCTAACAACAAGTTCCAAACAAGTGCTGAGCACGAATAAGCAAATTCAAGTGCTAAAACTAAGAATCTGTACCAGGATCTTGCAGTAGATAGGTGACCTAGTGTTTACCACTCCCGCTGATAAGCTAGAATGCTTCCATCCAACACAGAAAGGCTTGGGGGCTCAGAAGCTTACAAACAGTCCTGGATACAGCAAATCTGTATCTAGACTAGACTAGTTACAGGAAAGATGGGAAATAAGTGCAAGCATGGGCGTTTAAACCAGAAAGTTGAAAGAGATGGAAAAACTGCCCAAACGGCTAATAAACTACAATTTCTAGGCCAGAAACCACTATTGTGGTAGACAGGCTACCTAGTGCTTACCACTCCCACTGATAAGCTAGAAGACTTCCCTCCAACACAGAAATGCTTTGGGAGCTCAGAAGCTTACAAACAGTCCTGGTTACAACAAATCTGCATCTGGACTAAACTAGTTACAGGAAAGACAGGAAACATGCTTAGAATTTTTTTTGGAAAGTGGAAAGGGAGAAAGAAGAAACAGAAGATAATTCAAAATTAAGAATCTAAGTGGCTTGCCTTTCACAAATGTTCTCTCTGTATTAGATAGAATGAGCTAGTGACTCTAGACTGGAATAGAGCTGGGATAGAGCTGAACATCTGGGACTGGTGGGAGTGCCTGAAGTCAAAATATGATCTCACTGTACTCGGTTGAGTGAACAATTGACATAGACCCATTAGGAGTGTACAAACTCAAAGTTACTGGAAGGGCGGGCAATTCCAAAGCCACCAAGATTAATACCAGAACAAGAAATGGGAGGGCCGGTGGGAAACTAACTGCAGAGACAGAGAAAGACCGCAGTATTCTATAAAACAATTACATAGAAAAATAAATAACTACAGAGATACAGACCAAAGAAACAATTAAATACACAGAAAAATAAAATAAAATGCAGTACAGTCTTTAACACTGCAAGTTTGTACTTAACTCAGCTGGTAATGCAGCTGATTATAGGTATGTAGCAGAAGCCAGACGACTCAGAAATTGAGCAGTAATAAATTCAAAGATATGTGACTAACTCTTATAAATACATAGAAACACTCTAGGCTAAGAGTTTAACACTCAATATCAATCAAGTGAAACACAACAGGCCCCCACTAACTGGAGAGACAGAGAAAGCGAGACCACAGTATTCTATAAAACAATTAAATAAAAAAATAAATAACTACAGAGAGACACAGACCAATGAAACAATTAAACACACAGAAAAATAAAATAAAATGCAGTACAATCTTTAACACTGCAAGTTTGTACTTAACTCAGTTAGTAATGCAGTTGATTGTAGGTATGTAGCAGAAGCCAAACAACTCAGAAATTGAGCAGTAATAAATTCAAAGATATGTGACTAACTCTTATAAAAACACAGAAACCCTCTACGCTTAAAATTTAACACTGAATATCAATGAAGTGAAACAAAATAGCCCCCACTAACTGCAGAAACAGAGGTACATTGTTTCACCTTATTGATTTATACCTGTATATGTAGATAGACCATCATCTCTTGAAAACACTGCCTCCTCCATTTTATCTTTATCTAATATATCCACTATTCAAGTGTACTTTAATCACCCTTTATACAAATATTCAAGCCTGATACCTTACGGTCTCATCTACTGCTGTAGAGTGTATTGTAATATCATAGTACTTGCTAAAGTTTTGCTTACTGTTTCTTTCATTTCACTGCATATACTTTTCTCTTTACTGGCTACATTTATGACTTGCTCTTAATTTGCCTACTGTTCTTTTTCTTTACAAACCACACTTTCTTCCTCACAAGTATATCTTTTGGGGAAGTCCATTGCGCCCAGAGAGTCTGTTTTTAGTGGAGGCCCGGAGAGAAAAGCTCCATGAAACAGATTACATTAAATATAGCAGTCCAGTAAAATTAAAAGTACAAGTACAAATACATATCAAATAATACAAAGCGTGAGCAAAATTGCCCATAGTGGAAAATATTGTGCAGATACATTTTAAAAAATTCACACAGTTAAAGTCAAACGTCAAAAGCTATTTACAATATTTACAGAGTGTGAGAGATCATATGGGAATTAGCTATAGAAGGTTATAGCCAGCTATAAGGTGCATAGGAACTCAGGAGTATACCCACCCAGGAGCTTTTTTTAAAGAGGTCTAGGTAGGGAGAATGCAGTTACATTTCCATTTGGAGGAGAGGTAGGTGTAAAGCTGAGTTTTGAAGTTGTTTGTGTTTGACAGTGTCCTTAGTGTGGAAGGGAGAGAGACTTCCTATTCTTACCTAAGGAGAAGGAGAGTAGAAGTTGTCCAGCAGGACGTTTAGGTTTGTGGACAGTAATTAAGTTTTGGTGTTCAGATCTCAGAGTTCTATTTGGGGTGTATGGGCGAAGGATGTTAGTTAGAGTGGGGCATTTGGTTGGATTAAATATTAGTCTATGTGCTGTAGTGAGCTGGATAAAGTCCAGGTAATTTGTGAATTCTAAACAGTTGAGGAACTGGAGGGAAACACAGTGATGAGTGCAATTCTTGGCTTTGGTGGCAAATTTAGAATTTTTGTTATAACAGCTTTCAAGTTTGGAAGTGATGGTAAGAGGATAGGTTAGTTAGTAGCGGGTCACCATACAGAAGGGAGGAAGGAGGTAAGAGGAGGCCAGAGTATGCCTGGCCTCTTTCAGAAATCCTTTAGTTTCTGATTTTTCTGAGACTCCAGTGGTGGAAGCCCCCTCTGCTCAGTGGCTCTTTGAAAGGCTTTGCAGTGGCCCCCATCCTTCAACATTATCTTACATAGTTATCAAGTTGTAAACTAAAATAAAATATCACTAAATATGCTGCTGCATATTCACTCCTTTCAACCTAATCAACCAATCAAAATCCAACACCTCACTCTGGCAAAACCAAATCCATTATAAAAGCATCTAACACATTATGACATCACTTACTTTCAACTCAACACTCTCCCTCCTCATGACACTGTTTACATCTGCCTCAGGGGTGGATACAGCACTAGGTGTTGGTGCTATTTGGGGAACTGACCTGACCTGGTCTTAAAAAAAAAATAAATATAAACTAAGAGCTTCCTTCCAGCATCAGCTACAGCTAAGTTCATAGCAGAAGAAAGAGACATCAAGATGTGAGCAAAGTAGTACATCTGCTTCTACAGCTATCCCCCAGTGTCAACTGGAAACATGTAGCATATGACAGGAGCTTTTATTGAGCATGAGATCTGGGGACCAGGAAGCACCAATTTTAGATTTAGCAGTTTATGGAGCATTGAAGCAGGATTTGTTCTTTGCAGAGTAAACAGAGAGAAAGATCTGTGTGTGTGTGTTTGTGTGTGCGTGTGTGTGTTTGTGCATGTGTGTGTGCTCCCTTCTATCCTCCAAGAATGATTACTGACAGTCTGCTCAGCCAATCCCCTCCAAGGGTACATGTGCAAGTATTGGTTACTGCAGTCCATTGATACATTACAGACAGAAAATTCCTCCAGTAGCTCCAAGGGTTATTATTACATTATTTATAGAAAAAAATCAGCTAATGTAAGTCAGCAATATCACTAAATAAACTGTCAGCTCAGAAAACAATCTAGCAGCACTTTGTTAAGTGACTTGCTCAAAGTCACACAGTACGCAAAAGGAGTTAGAAAGAATCACATCATGTACAATGGACTATAGGGAACAGTTCATTAAAGAGTTTACAGCCTTAATCCACTGCACCAGCTCTCAGAACTTTCCTTAACATCTTCATTTTTTTAAGTTTTTATCAACATTTTAATAATAAGAAAATCAAAAGACTTAACAAGCATATAGCTATTTACTTGCATACATAACAAGAACACCATATGAGGTTTATTTGTTTGTGTCTTTCGGCTTTTCCCGGTCCACTAATGATTGATAGTGGATTTTTACGTACCGGGTTACCAACCCTGACGCACAACCTTCAAAGAAGGCACGTCCCATTCACGTATGCCTCCACAGAAGATGCTTTAGCTGAGAATCGAACGGGACAATGTCTTGCTATGAGGCGATAACGCTACAGCAGCACCACCACCACAGCTACCATATGAGGAAAAGTTTTGACATAGATTGACACCATGCAATTGGAATCAGACTCTTCCTGATAATTTAAATACAATGTATTAAGATCATTATCTTTACATTGACCTGTTGTTATCTTAATCTGTCAGGCTAATTGTAAATATTGTATATAGTTAAGTATTTTCTTTAATGTAGACAATCATTATTATGTTATATCTTTAAAATAAAAAAAATATTTGAGTAAAAAAATATTGACAGTTTTGTCAATATTTTTTTACTCAAATATATTTTTTTTTATTTTAAAGATATAACATAATAATGATTGTCTACATTAAAGAAAATACTTAACTATATACAATATTTACAATTAGCCTGACAGATTAAGATAACAAAAGGTCAATGTAAAGATAATGATCTTAATATACATTGCATTTAAATTATCAGGAAGAGTCTGATTCCAATTGCATTGTGTCAATCTATGTCAAAACTTTTCTTCATGGGTTATTAAATAATGGCTCGGGATGGATTCTTAATTCTTTAGATTTCATCTCCATCAATACATACTTCTTCAGTAGACATAAACATTCCTCCATGGTAGGTGCTGTGATAGATTTCCATCTTCTGGCTATACATTTTCTAGCTATTGCTAGTATGGTCCATATTAAATACAAGTCCCTCTTTTTCAAGTGAAGATCATTAATTACATTTAATAAGATTAAAGATTTAGTCAAACCAAATGTATCTGTAAATATTGATTGTAAGAAACTGTTAATCTCATTCCAATATGTTTTAATACTGGTAGAATCATAAAAAACGAGACCAATCTGCATTAACTAATGATTGGCATCTCCAGCATAAATTATTACTGAAAGAGTTTATCTCTGACATTTTCTCAGGTGTTAAAACGGATCTATGTAGATATTTCCAATGAAATATTCTCCAATATTGTGAATGGGATGTTAGTTTAACAGACAGTGACATATTTGTCTCATCTTCTAATGATAAAGGAGTCTGTATACCTTTAGCTAAATATTGCAAATAAGATACTTTAGGAGCTGTTTTATAAGCAATTATTACATTATATAAGTATAACTCATTTTTTATATTAGTATTATTATAAATGATTTCAAACAGCCAAATTATGAATCTTGGAGTACTTTTAAAGGATGAATGTTTTACTATTCTACACAGATCCTTAGAGTATATTAAAACACTCTGCAGTATTAACCAATCATTAGAAGTTAATCCATACACTGACATTAAATGTTGTGCTTCCAAAATCTGTTGATTTTTTATGCAATAAAACCAACATATTAAGTTCCTATTTCCCCATGAAATAAAAATCTCTCTATCCACTTAGTCACGGAAATTTCTAGTAACACTAAATGGAGTTAGTAATGTTAACCAAATTTTTATGTCCATATTTATATTAATAAATTTCCTAATGGCATCAAAACTATGGTTTATTAGATTTAATTTGGTAGGTTTTGGTATGTGATATTGTAAGTTTATACTCAAATAGTGCCATATTCTACTATATTTCTCTGTGACTTTAAATTTTTTGATAAATCATTCTCATTCTTTAGTATGATAGAATATAACTGTTTCCAATTAGAAGAGCATCTAGGATTTATCCATTCTATCATTGTTTTTAGTATGATGGAAGCCCTTATGTATGTTTCAATATCTGGAAATTTTAGCCCCCTTGTTCCCATTGTCTAATATGATGGGACTATGCCTCTCTATTTTTTGGGGGGTACCATAAACATTTTAAGAAAATTTATGTAATTTCTTTAAGGAATCTTTTTTATGGTAGTAATATAAGAGTCTGTGCTATATACAATACTTTAGTTAGTAAGATCATTTTTATCAGTTGTAATCTGTCTTCAAATGTTATAAGCATATGATTCAATTTATTCACCAGTGTTTTGATTAATTCTATGATGTTTGTGTAATTAGTGTTTAGTATCTCTACCATATTCTTACACAGTACTATCCCCAAATAGTCTAAAGCTGGATCTTGCTTACCAATAATATGGTTTACAGATACCTGTACCTCCTCTTTTTTATTTAACAACAAGAACTTTGATTTTGATTTATTAAAGTAAAGGCCTGAGAATTTTTGAAAGTTTCCTATTAACATGACTATTTCATCTAATACTTCTTTAGAGTTGGGCAGAGTGAGAAGCACATCATCAGCAAACAACATTATTTTGAAACTATATTGATTACATAAATCTATACCTTTTGTCTTGAATTATTGAGTATTAAGATTGCAAGAATTTCTATGGCCAGTGCAAACAAATTAGGTAACATGGGACATCCTTGCCTAGTACCTCTAGTGATCTGAATTGCCTCAGAGGTAAAGGGACATATTTTGACAAATACTAAGTTATTCCCATAAACTTTCTTTAGAAGTGTGATAAAGGAGAGAGGGAAGTCAAATATATACAAAACTTTAACTAAATAGTCCCAGTTTAAGGAATCAAAAGCATGGTCTATGTCTAGACCAATTATCAATGCTTCTTGATTCCCTCTATTGAAATAATCAATTAGTGTTAGTATCCTTTTGACATTATCCTGAGTATGCATATTATATATAAAACCAGTTTGCTCTTTATTAATTATTTTAATCAAATGGATTTTCATTCTGTTGACCATTGTTGACATAAAGATTTTATAATCATTATTCAACAAAGATATTGGTCTGTAAGAGTTACAATGATTAGGATCTTTATTTTCTTTTAAGCTAGGGGTAATCAAAGAATATCTCCATGAAGGTAGGATGTTTGCCAATGATTGGACTTCAATAAAGGTTTTATGAAGGAGAGAAGTTATGGAGTTGGGAAATAATTTATAAAATTCTATGATTAAAACATCTATTCCTAGTGTCTTATTAGATTTACGTTCTTTAATCTTGTCTATAGTTTCTTTCTGTGTTATTGATTTCTGTAATTCTAACTTTAGTTCTTCACAAATGTTTTTTAATGTTGGGGGTTATGTTTTCTAGATTACATTTCTCAGTTACACCTATTTCCCTTTTATGATGTTCAGCATAATGATATCGAAAAGCATCTAAATATCACCTATGTCTGAGACTTTCTTCTTCCTTCCTTCATGTAATATACTAAAAATGTTATAGGTTTTTGATTGCATTTTAACTTTCATAGATAAATTATGTAGATGCTTTGGAAAAGTAGCATAAGAATTTATTTTTAATATATCTATAGCTAAATTAGTTTTATGGAATAGTATTTCATTATCCTTTTAATTTGCTTCTTCAATTTTCTTTTTATTTTCCATATCAGTTAAATTCTTATTGGGCTTAAGTAATAAAAGTTGATTTTGTTATTCCTGTAATTCTGATTCCCATTCTTTAACTTTATTTTTGAGCCAGCTGATGGTTTTACCATATATATAGGCTTTTAATGAATCCCATACCATAAGTATGTTTGTTTCTGGTTTGTAATTAATCTGTAGAAAAAATTGAAGTTCAGAAATTAGCCAAGGTTAAAATTCTTTGATTTTTGTGATGTATGAAGGAATCCTAGAAGTAATAATTAGTGGTTTAAATGCTATGTAAATTTCCAGTACAAGAGAGTTGTGATCTGAAAAATGGATATGGCTGCATCGAGAAATTCAAGATTTTTGAAAATAGATCTTGAGAGACATATATTTTGTCTATTCTGGTTTGGGTACCATGTCTATAGTCTTGATGTGAAAAAAGTAATTAATTAGGTCCTATAGCATAATAAGTACCTCTTATCTTGAATGTCTCAGTCCATTTTTTTAGTAATTTAGCTGTGGAGGATAGATTAAGGGATTTCTTATTTGTAGTTTCTGTGGCATCTGTAATACAATTCAAGTCACCTCCTATTATTAATTATATTACCTTTAGAGATAGTTATAATGAGATCTAAGTGCTTCTTAGATAGACCTACCTCCATACCAGGGAGCCAATATAAATTTACTAATGTCCATATTCTGTTATTACATTTTTGTGTAACTATAGCTATAAGTTCATCTTTATCTACATGTTTATAGATGACGTCTGGGCTTAATTAGGTCTTTTCCCTAGAATTGTTACTCCTCTAGTCTTTGATTTATAGGAAGACTGAGCTAGTATTCTGTATTTATTAGGATCCCATGTAATTGTCATTTATTTTAAAATGAGTTTCTTGAAGGAAAACTACTTCAGCTCTATTTAGTTTTAAGTATCTCAATAAGTTGGATCTCTTGTATGGATTGTTTAAGCCATTAGTATTTAAAGACACCAATGTTAGGTCCATGTCAGGATTCTTTTAAAAATAATTAAAAAACTATGTGTTGTTAAAATCTTAAGTTCATAAGACTCCTCCTGTAGAGTTAATTCTATATCAATTAGTAAATTCCTAATTATCTTATTCCACATTGTTTTTTTTTTCATGAAGATTAATAATAAAAATTTTTGGTCAGGCATTTTAAAAGTATAAAAGAAAATGTATAAAAGCCTATTAGCAAAACTTGTACTTGTGTGAGTTTTAACCAACACTAAACATGGAATGAAAAACATTCCTAGTCTAACAGACAAATATAAATCTGTTAGACTAACCTTCCTAACCACCTTCTTTATTATTTCCAAGCTCATAAAGTGAAAAAAATATTAAAGGAGAATAACTTATAAATTAAGTAACTGATAATGTTTACTGTTCATCCATTCAGACTTAAATTACTTTTATAAACTATAATTAAATCAAACCGGACAATTATCATCAATGCATTACTAATGTGAAGGTTACTATTCACATTATACAAAAAACGAACAAGAATTTTATAATTTAAAGTTTCAATGTAAAAAGATGTAAGCAAGTGTATGTTTAACTATGAGTTTGACTTATACATATTATTCATTTTGACTATATGCTGATAAATCTTAATATTTGAAAGGTGTAGAGATAGATAAAATAATGAAACAAATGTTCTAAATTAGTTCAAAAGAAGTTCCTAGGTTAATATAATATAGTTAACAGATCTATGCATTATTGATATTCCCTTTTTTTATTTTGTATATTAATTATTTTCACATCCATTTCCCAAATTGAGGGCAAAGGGTTCTAAGTGTTTCTACATAGACATATATAGACAAAAAACAAAAATAATATGTTATCAAAAGTTGTTAGGACAACTCAGTATAATATATACATGACATTAGAGTAATTTTACACTTATAAGGTCTCAATTTCTTTAAGTGATTAATTATTTATTGGATTGCTAATAAGTAATTCTGTGAAATTTTAACAGATATAGTTTTGATTATAGAAGCCCTTATGTATCTCTTATCCAAACCGATACCTAAGATCCAGTGAAAAAATCCTCCCTCACCAAGGCTAACAATAACAATAATGCAGGAAAGCGCACACCTCCCACAGAAATTGGAACTGGAACTCTCTCCCTGTCTCTGTGTCCCACTGCCCTCCCATCCATATTCAAAAAATCTCCTCAAATCACCTTCTTAGTACATGGTTATTATTGTATAACCCTACCATAATACCCTTACATATATCCCTTTCTTCTCTGATCATGCTGGAGCTCTGATCCCCTGTAGGCCCCTGCTTGGTATCTAGCACCAGTTTGCCGTCCAAGACATGAATATCCCCTTTGTCTATGGTATAAGTGTGATTATACTAAAAGCTAGGACTCTGTTTGTTACATTGTTACATGAATTTAAAAATTGAACAACACTGAGTCCACTTTACAGGCACATTTACACATTGTGTCTTATATTACGGAATGAGTTGATATCTGTGGTACAGATGATCTGTCAAGTTTTAAACACACTATAACTTGTAAAACAAAGTCTCAAGTTTATATATTAAAGTAAAGTATAACACAGCTTGTCTGAGAATCATTTTATGCACTTATTTTAACTACTTATTCTCTCCCAGGTATATATGAGCCTGCACATATCATGCTGTTTCCGAAGATTTCTGTACTTTCCATTTTTTACTTCTTGTAAGGACATTACCAATAAATATATACCTCTGATTTATGAAAACAGATTAATATTAGCTTTATGAGTGGTATAATAGTATAAAACTGTTGCATGACCTTACTTTAAATAATCACATCTCATTTAATTAGGACAATAGCAGCATCAGTTAATACTTCTAAATAATTTATTTGGGAGAGAAGCACTCTACACCCCCAACTGGCACTCTGTTACCAAACTTTGGTCACAAAGTATATTATTTTTAAGGTTACATAAAATTAGAGAAAGATGGAAAAATGAAAAATGAGCATAACATTTCCATTTCCCTTGTTTTATGAGTCTTAAATCTCACATTCAAAGTAGCCGATACACTATAGTTTTGATAATGCTGTAATGTCAATTTTCTCAACTTTAGATGTTTTGTGAAACAACCATCAACACACTTGGAAATATGCAGAATATACCTATTGTACTTTCTAGCGGAAAAATAAAAAAGGGGGGGGATACACTGGGTAAATTTTTATCTATGTATCTTATATTAGTCTACAGACTCCCAAAGTACAAGCAACTGCCAAACTATATGTATATAATGAAAACACTATACTCACAAAATAATAACAGGCTTAATAATCATTCAACCTACAAATATGGTAGATTCACTTTCACTGGTCTTGTTAGCTTCCCCCTTCTCAAAAATATTACAACCAATCAGAGAGTTACTTCATTCTGCCTACATTACTGTTGTAATCTGAGCTCTGCAAAATATGGGAGGGTGACAGATAGTTACATATTCTACCACGAGCTCTAAAAAAAGCTTCACCTCTTTGAATTATGAAAGTATGTTTTCCCGATCAGCAAGCTAGCACAGATTCAATTGCTTTAACTTTTCAGTAGTTACAGACTCCCTGTCAATCAGACCTTCTAATAAACACTCAATCTCAAGTTCACAAATCGCTAATAACCTAACTTCACAACTATCTCCATTCAAACCATTCCCCCAATTTCTGTCCATTCACACATCCCTAAGTGAAACAAACCCTTCTGAATGCCTCAACAACAAATTTCATTCTTTTATTCAATTCTCTGCATAAATAATATCCATCACTTTGACTTCCAAATGTCATGGACAGACTCAGACCAAAAGCACAAATCTCACTAGCTTACCAAAACAACTTCATGTTGACTGAGTCTCTGACCATCGTCTAAGTGACAAGCATCCATAGATCCTTCTCCTCCCACCATCACTAGTCATAGACACAGCTTTCTCTCTCTTACGTTTTTATTTAGTTAATCAGACATATAGGGCTTACCTCACAACCAAACCATCAGGTATATTAGCCATGACTCCAGCACTACTGCTACACTCCAGGGAACCAACGGGAGAGAAGAAATGGATGAATAGAGCCCTCAATACATTTGTTAGCTATACCCACACAAAATGAAGTCCAGTCAAACCATCATGGGAGAGAAAAACAACTACTAGCAATCCAGACTCCATGCCATTTAAAGCTAGGAACGTCTTGGAGTATAGTTCACTACGCAACATAGTGATTTCCATAGTAAAAATAAACCCACATATTAGTAAATGTCAAGAAGTTACTTTGCTACTATAACACTTTCATTCAATTATTGATATACATTAGTCGCAAGAGCAGATCTTGCATATTTTAAGTCAGAATAAGCCATTCTTTACAGTAACTCCATGATCTAGAAAGTGAATACTCAAAACTTGAAATTTGACTGTATATAATTAAAACACACACGCGCGCACACACACACACACACACACACACACACACACACACACACACACACACACACACACACACACACACAAAACTACATTCTAGAGGTAGTCAAAACTGTATATATGAGATGAAGAAATACAATGTTAATAAACTTGTTGCCCCTTTTTAAACCATGAAATGCAAGACAATTTTCTATTTAACTTTGATATTAAAGTAATTCTATTATATTACTATTAATTAGGTAGAGCCATTCATTCATTTTTTTACACTTTGCAAATATATAGAGAAATACACTTGCAAGATATACCTTGTTTGACATATATTGCAAACACAATTTGAATGTAAGTCAAGTTGCAGTAGATACTTTTCGAGATTTAGAAGAGAGAGCAATTTTTGATTCAGTTTTTTGTTTTTTTCTTTTTAGTATCAGCCCAGAAAGATTTGTCAGCAACCTTTTTCAATGAAGGAGCTGTCCAATCCATATCTTCAGGTATGTGTATAATATTATTGTTTTTAATGATTGCAGTGGCTTCCTCTAAGTTGTTGGAAGTTCTCATTTCATTTAGGTGTAAGATTTTTATTCTGGCAGGAAAGGTAAGTTGTGTTTTGATGTTATTTTGCTTTAGTTTTAGAAGTGTCCAATTTTTTCCTCTGTTTCAGGACTCTAACAGAAAAATCTTAATCAAACCTTATTGGGTTTTGATTATATTTAAAAAAACTCTTTCTCCAGGCAGTTTTTAGGACCAGTTCTTTATCCAAATCAGATAAAACCTTTATAACTATTGATCTAGGAGGAGTAGAAGAAGATGTTGATGCTGGTCTTCCCAAAGTTCTATGGGCTCTCTCAATGTCAAATGAAAAACCTTCTTTTAAGTCTAAGACTTCTGGAATCCATGTATTTAAGAATGTGATGACATCTTTTCCTTCAGCTCTCTCAGGGATGCCAACTATTCTTATGTTAGATCTCCTCTCCCAGTTTTCAAGCTCATCCACTTTGTTAAGAAGCTAAATGTTTTGTTTGATAAGTAATTCATTCTGTGTTTTCTCTTCTTTGAGTCTTCCCTCAAAGTCATTCAGGGTGGTTTTAATGTTATTTATTTTAGATTGATGTTGCTGAATGAGTTATTTAAGTGTATGTTTGCTTCTGACAATTTTCCTTGAGATTTTGTAGATTTTCCTTAAAGTCATCCATTTTTAATGGCAGTTCTTGTATTGCAGTAGTCACCAGTTGTAGTTCTCTTTTTAAAGCCAAGTCAGAGTGAGAATTCTTCAAGGTACTCATCTCAACAGGAAAAATATTCTCCTTTCAAGAACAACAAATGAATGAGCCACTCCACCACGTCTGTAATTCTGTAGAAATCACTTTTATTCTTCAACAAACAGTAAGCGCTTTCACGGTCTCTCGAACCGCTTCATCAGACTGAATAAAACAACAAATTGACTCATTGAGTCACACCAGGTTAGCCGGGGGGTGGGGTGATTTCTCTCTCTCTTCCCCCCTGGCTGACCTGGTGTGACTCAATAAGTCAATTTGTTGTTTTATTCAGTCTGATGAAGCGGTTCGAGAGACCATGAAAGCGCTTACTGTTTGTTGAAGAATAAAAGTGATTTCTACAGAATTACAGATGTGGTGGAGTCGCTCATTCATTTGTTGTTCTTGGGATTGTTCGCTTTTTATGAGCCTATCCTTTACCAGAGCATTGGTATTGTTTTTTCCAAAATATTCTCCTTTGTAGTTTGACAGGAAAAAAATCCACATAAGTCTACCAGTTTCTAGTTTATATATTTCAAACTTTCATCTATCAATTTTATTTTTGTTGAAAAAAAAATATTTTCTGTGATTTATATTAGTTTTATGGAGCTCTGAGAAACTGCTTTCAGTTAGCCATTCAGGCTCTGCCCCAGCTATCAATATTTTAAAAATAAATCACAAAGTTTAAGACAAGATTTGTAAGAATGTGTGACATTAAAAGTTCTTAAATTTATAGTCGATGGTTCATTTTTACAAATATTTTTTGCTAGTTTAATAAATTCAATAAATGAAGGAGTAGTTTTATATTTCCAGTTTTTAGCAATTGCCTTTCTAGCTATAACTAGAATAGACCAAAGAAGAGGCATAGGAACTGGAGCATTAAATAAGATTAACGATTTAGAAATAGTACAGCTATCTGATCATAATGCTTCAGTAAAATTATTAAACTCATTTCAGAATGGAAATATTATCTTAAAACCTAACATCATATAACTTCTTCACTCTTTGATAAATCACTGAGGAAACAGTTAATAATGCTAGTCATTAGAATTCTGTAGCTGTTTAGATAATGCATTTCAAGTTTGTTAGATTTGACTGGCACTTAAGGCTCTGAGCAAGGAAGTTAAGAGGTAGTTTTGCTAATTCCATTTAAAATTTGTGGATTTATGGATTGCAGTCACTAAATAATGACAGGCCTGAGTTCTAGACTTTGTATCCTTCAGAAAATGTGTGCTAATGCCAGACTCTTTATTCTGGCAATTTTCTAAGTGCACAAGAGAAGCATTTTAAATCTGTTCCTGATTGGCTCTTTGTCTCTGATTTGAGCTAAGATGTTGACAGGCAGATGTGTTGTAATGGGTTCCACTGTATGGTTTTGACAGGAGCAGAATGAGATACATTTCTGGCCCATTATTTATGAATGTATTCATTTACTTGTTCTCAAGCAGATATGTAAGGTGCACACTCAGGCAAGCATCTGTTACTGATGTTTGTGTGTGTGAGTGTGTGTGTGTGTGTGTGTGTGTGTGTGTGTGTGTGTGTGTGTGTGTGTGTGTGTGTGTGTGTGTGTGTGTGTGTGTGTGTGTGTATACCATGTGTGTATGTGTAAATACTTGGTTCCTACAACCCAAAGTAAGTATGGTGTAAACAAAGGAACAGATTGTAGTAAACAGGAACATCATCTTATGGACCATGGATTCATAGGTTCATAGGCAGTTACTAGGCTAAACACCCTAGGGTCTTTACAAGCCTAGCCATGTTATACCTGTGTTCCCTAATTGACCTTGGTTGGATGGTTGTTATTCACAGAGTGAGCCTATGATCAGCACTGACTGGCCCTGTCCATAAAGGACTTAGGTGGCACCCCCTGGGGTGAATTTGCGGTCTGCCATCCAATTGTCTAGGTTGCACTTGAATAGGGTAATTGAGAAGCTCTGTTTCATTTGAATTGGGAGTTTATTCCAGAGAGGTAGCGATCTCCAGGAGATATATTTGTCTCTCTAGCATGTTCTGTTAATTTCACAGGCTAGGTGGAAATCCCTGGAGCTAGTGACTCTTGCACCATTTGATTTGTGGATGTGCAACATTTCCATGAGGGCAGGGTCAGAGACTGCTCTGTAGGCCAAGCACAAGTCACCTCTCAGCAGCCTGTAGGAAACCTAGTATAGTGACATGGCTTTCAGACTTTCCATGTAGGTCATGTTTTGGAGGCCCTGAATTTTCTTGATGAGAAACCTCTGTGATCTCTCCAGCTGCTGCAGGTGTCTGCTACTGTACAAGCAAAAGAAAGCATTGTACTTTATTAGTGGTCTGATGAGGGTCGAGCACAGAGTAGTTATACAGTCCTTAATCTTGGATGTGATTCCCTTACTTATGAGATGTGCAACTTTGAAGGCTTTCCTTGCCACTGTGGACAGATGGTGATCAAAGCTGAAATTGCTAACAGCCTGTGTTTCCAAATATGGCACCACTGTGTTTGAGCTTTTGGGAGTGCTGTCAGTACTGTAATTTACAGGGACATCCTCTTTGCCAAAGAGGATAATAATGCACTTTTTTGCATTCAGTTTTAGTCTGTGGTTTTGGCACGAATCATTTTTCTGTGTCAGTCCCTTTTGTAATATGTTAACATAATTTGGGTACTCAGTGATTGCACCCTATTTGCAATCATCAGTGAAGTTGATAAGCTGCAAGCCATCTATTTTCACCTGAACTTCCAAGAAATAGTTTCCAAACAGAAGAGGATCCAGCACAGATCTATGTGGTATGCCACTTGTAACTCTACTGGTACAGGTGGAATCCCCAACTTTGACAGTATGTGTTCTGTCAGTGAGCCAGCTGGCTACCCATCTAGTGACATATGGGTCGAACCCCAGCTGGGAGAGGTTCTCAATGATACCTGAATGGGGGACTGTGTCAAAAGCCTTGGCTAAGTCAAGATAGGCAGTTTGTACTGTTTTGCATTCATCCAGGGTTTGGTGACATTTTCGTGTAAGTCCACCAGGTTCACTTAACAAAGCTAAAATGTGTCAGGTATAGAGTTTGAAGGTCATCTATGTCCTTGTTGATAAGGTCCATGATGATTCTTAACATGACCTTCCAGATAAGGCTGGTTAGGCCTATGGGTCTATAGTTCCCAGTGTTCATTTGTGCAAGAGGATTACTGTTGCTGTTCTTCACTCTACTGGAACAAAGTCAGTGCTCAGCCTGAGGTTAATGAGAGTACCAAGTGGTTCCTCTAGGTGTTGTTGTAGGTTGTTAATACACAGCCTGGGATGTTATCTGATCCCATAGATGCCATGTTTTTGGCCTTGGAGACTGCAGATACATCCTGCTCTTTGGAGATTTTTGGTAGGGGACTGATGTCAGGTATGTTTTGGGGTACAGCTCGTGGGGACAGTGGGGTAAAGTTTGTGACAAATCTGTCATCTAGCAGGTTGGCAATTTCCTCTGGTTCAATATAAGAGATACAGTCTACTATAAGTTTGGCACATAGTTGGGTGTTTCCTTTTAGACTTTGGATGTAGCTAAATAATTCCTTATGACTATTCTTAGCTAGGTGTGTTAATTTAGCTTCATAACTAGCTTTGGAGGAGTTTACAAAATATCTGATATGTTTGCCCAAGCTGTGAAGGGTATTCTTCTCCTGCTGAGTAAGTTCCCTCTTGTTCTGAAACATCAGTTTCTTTCTTTTGTTATATAACCTATTTAAACTTGAGGCCTACCAGGGTGGCCTGTTTTGTCGGGAAGACCTGGTTTTGATCTGGTCAGGTACAGCCAAGTCTATACAGTTTTTCAAGTGGTTATACTGGTCATTTGTGTGCTCCACTGTATAAGAGTCTTTGTTGACGGTGTTGGCAGGGGTTTGAAACTTTTTATACCATCTCCCAGTAGGCTGAAGTTTGCTTTGGAGAAATTGTTCAGTTTTTATGCTCCTGTGGGGGTATCAGGTCTGATCATAACTTCAAATGAGACAGATTTATGGTCTGAACTTACCAGGGAGGGCAACACACAGGAGGTAGTGCAGTAACCCCCCCATTATTATTGAGTACTACATCTAAAACATTTGAACTCCTTGAGGGGGTGCAGACTAGCTGTTCCCAGGCATTTATATTAACAAAGCCAAAGAACCTCAGGGTGAGCATGTTTGTGCTTGTGTATGTTACCCAGTTGATGGAAGGATAGTTGAAATCTGTTGTGACCAAAGTGTTTGGCTGTATAGTGAATGACTCTAGTAAGTACAGTCAGGCAGTGTGTTTCTCTAGGTTCATGGTGGGAGATCTGTAGCTAGCAATGATGTGGTTCACGGTGGAAGACCTGTAGCTATCAATGATGAGGGTGTTTTACCTGAAGTTAGTTGGATCTGGAGTAGTTCAAGAGACTCCTACTGTTTAACCAGTCTCAAGGTATATTTGACTTAATGAAGATGGATAAACCTCCACCGTTGGTTCTTTCACACTCTTTTTGAGGTCTAAATGTGTGGAAGGCATTGTAACCTTGCATAGCTGGGGTGCTCTCTGCAGCCTTGAACCATATCTCAGTGACTGCACAGATGTTAGCATCTTCCAAGGTGAGGAGTACTTCAAGGGAGTGCAGTTTCATGTTTAGGCTCCTAGCATTAAGCAGCATAACCTTGAGTTTGCCTTGAGTGGATATTTTTTTACATTGGAAATTTTGCTGTTTTGACGTTGCCTAAAAATGGCATTATGGGGGAGGCAAGAACCTTTGTCAGTATCCCAAAGCCTAGAGATGATAGGAGAAGACCATCTCTGGCAAAGCAGTGTGGTCTGTCAACCATGTCTTCCCAGGCTGACAGATACTGGATCCCCTGGACTGACATCAAAAGTGAAGTCAATTGTTGAAGTCAATCATTTTTTTCTATATTGTGGCATCATTCTTGGTGAAGGTAGAATGCTGCTTAGGACTAGGGATATACCTGCCTGGGACACATAATCTGAGAACTCAGCCATGTGTCTCTTCATATAGACCAGTGAGGTACATTTCAAGTCATTCACCCCAACATGTACTATGACAGAGTCATAACGGTAACTGTTGCTGAGTGAAACGAGTGCATGCATGACCCGATTGATTCTGGCTCCTAGGGCAGCTGATCGTGACATTCTCCTTGTCCAGCCTGCTGAGGGGGGCATCTGTGTGTCTCACTATGGAGGCACCTATAACATATATGGCCTTTGAAAAATCAGTGGAAAAAGAACTATGTAAACATTTCTACAATGACAAGCAAAATAAATACTTTTAACGTGACAGCATCAGAGATACAGGTGGTCAAGAATCTTATTACAAATTTAGACATAGTCGTAAAACCAGCAAACAAAAGTGGGGGTACTATGGTTGTGAACTTTGACTACTACAACAGTCAAATGCTTTCTATGCTAGCTATCTCAGATTATGAGCAAATACACAAACAATTGGTGAACCAGTATACTAAGCAGATCTCCAAAAAACTAGAAAATATGCTTATGGACAAAACGTATTGGACAAGAATTATACCAGTACTTTAGAACTGATAATCCTGTTGCACCTGTTATATGGCATACTTAAAATCAATAACTTTCTTGTATCTCCCCATTTAGATCAATAGTGTCAGCAACAGGATGGGTCATGGAAACCTTATTGAGCTACCTTGATAACCAGATTAAGAAATATTTACATGTAACAGGCACTATTATTAAGGACACAGCTGATTTCATTTTTCATTTATCAGAATGACTTAAGCTGCACTCAGCAAAAGATTGTTTCCTTGTGACATTAGATTCATTGTTTACAGTTATTCCCCAATGAGATAGGTATTCAGTTTATTAAACAACATTTATTTGAATCCTCTGATTATACACAGTGTTACATTAATATTATTTGTTAACTACTGGACATTATATTCACCAATAACATCTCTTTATATAAAAAGAAATTTTATAAGCAGGCAAGAGATGCAGCAATGCAGTCACCAACACCTATGCCAACACTGTAATGTGCCAGTGGGAGAAACAACACCTAATCAGTGAAGATAATCCCTATCTCAGAAATGTAAAATTTTATAAAAGGTTTGTGGATGACCTTTTTTATTATGGGAAGGTACATTAGAAGAATTCAGGAAATTTGAGTCATACATCTCTATAGCTACGGAAATTTTAAGATTTAAATGTGAAGTATCCTTTCATACAATTAATTTCCTTGACATAACCTTAAATAAAGCACATATTGGTGATATAGACATTACTATGTATAGAAAACCATCCAGGAAAAATACACATCTGCATAGAGCCAGTTTACATCCATCACATATCTATCCAAACATTGTTAAAATCAACTTGTCAGGATAGCTCAACTAAATACACATGATACATTAATGGGACAGGAACTTGAAAGACCACTTTAGAATTCATACAGAGAGGTTATAGCCAATAACAAGTTAAGACAATTAAACAAGACATTATAAACAAGAGATCCATAGAATACACACCCCTGCTAACCACTAACAGAGGAGCAAGATCATCCATTAGTCATAATCATATCAAACTAAGATACATTCTTATGCAGTTTTGGAAATCCCTTTTTGAACACGTTATAATTTGAAGTCGGTATATATAACTAAGGATGGACTTTTGGCATATGTGTAAATAGTTTTCACTATTTTGCTTTTATGTTTTATTAATCAGAAATGTATTACTGGTCATACTGCTACCTGTCAATAATCATTGTTATGCTCACTGTATATATTTTCATAAAATATATATATATATATAAGATTTTGCACAAAAAGAGATATATTCTTATGCATAATAGAAGTATGCCAGCCATCATTTTTAAAAAAATACTGGTCTATTTTAACTGAGATTCCTGAGCTAAAGAACACTGTATTTGATTCATCAAATTTTAGTTATAGAAAAGCTAATAACTTAAAGAACATTCTTTGCTATAAAGAGGAATACAAAATGCATCTTATTTTTACATTAGTAAGCAAGGAACACACAAATGTAACAAATGTATTACTACTGACAAGTTTGTTAGACATCTAATCAAAAACATTGCTTTTGAACTAAGACCATTTGGCAACTGTAACACACAACACTTAATATACATTGCAAACTGCACCAAGTGAGAAGCATATTAAATAGGCAAGACTAAGAGAAAACTAAAACAGAGACTAGATCAACACATGTCAGACATCAAGAGAAGTGTTCAAACAAATACCTTATACAAACATACTCAATACAGATCTAACTCATAGCTTCAAATTTGCTATTTTGCAAGTTATACTAATCAGAGGGGGTGGCTTAAAATTGCATACATAGACGATAGAACTGCAGTGGATTTTTAGATTTAAGGTACACATACCCCATGGCTTAAATGACATGGTTACCATAAAGCCCCATTTGAAGTATTTGCATACTCAAATACACTGAACTTATTGTATTTGTTTCCATATCAAATATTTTAAAACTCAAAATTTCATAAGTAGTATCATTACTTATTATTTTTTGCTTTTTTATTTCTAACTGTTCATTCTTAGTTATAAATATTTTTACATACAATTTTATACACCTTTTATATTTTATATTTAATTTAATCTTATCATGTGACTACAGTTTTAACTTGTGATTTGATCATGTGACTACAATTTTAACTTGTGATTTGATCATTTGACTACATCTTGATTATGTAAGCTAAACCCAATGAGTTGTTCAGATTTTTGCCTGAATAAGCCTATCTAGGTGACAGTGTTCTTTGCAGTTACAGCATAACTCTTTAGGTATGCTGTAGATTTTAAATATTTTGGAATAAACATCTCCTATCTTTTACAAAAGCAACTTTTCAACTAAGTTGTGGACTTTGTCCTTTTTGAACAAACAACTGTTGTTTTATCTCTGCTCATGATTCCAGTTACTTTTTTGTTTTGCCAGTTTAGCCTTATTAGTAATGGACTTGTCACCACACTGATACTGTTACTTTACTTTTGCTAACTTTTCATATCTGAGGGAGAGTGCCTTTGTGACTTGTTCATCGGTGCTGCTTAGGGACAGGCCAAAGAAGTATCAAGCATCTGTAGGCTAGCTGAAGATGGAGTGAAATATAGAACTAACTTTGTTAATAGGTTAGTTATTTCTTCAGGTAGAGCTGTTACATATCAACTTAGAGCAGAGCTGGGCATTGTTTCAAAGGCCCTTTATATATTTAAAGAAGAACTTGTTATTGTTTTAGACAGGTGAGGTAATTTTGAATTCATACTCAGTCTTGGAAGATTTGATTTTGTTTCTAAGCTCATGTTTAACTTTATGAGTTTAGCTTTGATATGTAGAGTTTGAATGTATTATTTTAGTTATTTATTTATTTATTTATAGTCTGGTTGACCTAGTGCCCTTTTACAGTGGAGACCCAGGAAAAAAAACTCCACATTACAATTAAGCAATAAATTTACAGAACTGAAGTAAAATCCAATAAGAATACAAAAAATTACAGGATTAAATTAAAGGACAAAAATATATACAGCAGAGTAGTTAAGCAGCAGTTCATTTTACAAGTAAAAAAAAATCAGTAAGAAATACATTTGGCCTGTGATAGTAAATAGTAATTGTTAAGCAGCAATAGTGTGTGAGGGTATTAAATATCAGGCAGTTGCAGATTGCAGGCAGGAATCATGTATCTAGAAGTAAGTAAGTGAAGGAGAATGGTTAGTCCTTGGTGACTGTCATTTCATTTGTAAGGAGGTTAGTGTTGGGAAGATGAGGGGAAAAGGAGGAATAGGAAAGGAGAGCAAGGAGAGAGAAGAGAGTGATGGGGGAGAGAGGAAAGGGTTCAAGTGGGATGATTGCAGAGACAAGACCAGGTGCTGTTTAGGTAATTGTTAAGAGTTTTCTTGAATTCACGGGCATGGCTAATATATCTGAGGGTTAGAGGGAGCTTGTTCCATGACAGACTGGGAAAGTAGCTATAGAAATTCTGTCCAATAGATTTTTAGGTTTGTAAATCTGTAAGATACATTGGTCAGAGCTTCTGGGGAATGGAGGGGGTTATAGAGGGAAACAAAAGAAGATAGGTTAGGGAAGGAGGAGGGCATGTTCAGGATAGAATGGATGATGAGAAGTTGCATAAGTAAGAGTTGGTTAGGAAACTCAAGCCAGTTGAGAGTATGGAGAGTGTGACTGTGGTGCAATTTTAACAGAAGATTAGCTGCGAATCTTGCTACTTTGTTGTAGGTAGTTTTAAGTTTAGAGAGTAGCAAGGACTGCAAGTTAGTTAAGATCTGTGAGCAATAGAATAGTTGAGGGAGAAGGTAAGCTTGCACTAGTGAGATTCTGGAGTTGGGTGTGAGGAATCTTTTATTTCTATACAGAAAGCTAAGCTTTTGGTGGGTTTTCTTGATACAGTGATGTACATGGAGGTCAAATTTAAGTTGGTCATCTATGATTGCACCAAGGACTTTGCTTTGGGTATCAGCTGTAATAGTAGTGTTGTTAAGGGAAGAGATGGTGAAGGAGGATTTAAGATGGTAGAGGGATTTGGGGAGGAAGAGAAGTAGTTTAGTCTTTTAGCGTTAAGTATGAGTTAGTTGTCGGTAATCCATTTTTCGGTGAGGTTGAAAAATGTTTGTGTCAGGGTGTGCAGGACAGAGGGGTTGACGGCAGTGGAGATGATTGCAGTGTCATCTGTGTACTATGTGAGGGATGTCTGAGGACAGGAAGTGTGAAGTTGGTTAGCAAATATATTAAAGAGGAGAGGGTCTAGAACTGAGCCTTGTGGGATGCCCATTTTGATGGGGAGAAAGGTAGATAGAGCAGATAGTCATTTGATGGATTGCTGCCTGTCTGTGAGGTAGCTGTTATACCAGGAGTTGTTGGGGAGAGGTTAAATTGAGACAGTTTGGAGAAGAGAATGGAGTGAGAAACAGTGTCAAAGGCCTTGGAGAGATCTATGAAGAGGCAAGACACTAGTTTATTATTGTCTCTGGCAAGACTGATGGAGTTTGTAAAGGAATTATTTGCAGTAGTGCTGTTGTGGTGGGGGCGGAAGCCATGCTGGGTAGGGGTGATCAGGTTTACTTGGGTCTATATTAGAACATCGAAGTCCTGAAACTTCGAATGTTCTAATATCGACTCCTATTTAGCGAACAGCGAAGTTGCAGAACACCACATTTTTTTCCTAGGGAAAGAATTTGGTTGGCCGTTTCTGTGTCTTCGCTATTTTCAGCACTGTGGTGGAAAGTTATGGGTCATGTTCAGGTAAATGTGCGATTGTGTGAACGTGAGGGTTAGGGAGCAGGTTAGGTGAGTTAGGGTTAGGGCTCGGGTCAGCTAAGTGTGCGATTGTGACAGACATTAGGGTTAGGGTGGGGTAGGTCAGTTAGTGTTAGGGTGAGGTGAGTGCGCGATAGTGACGGACCTTAGGGCTAGGGTTTGGGTTAAGGTAAGTGGATAGATAGTAGTGTATGTACAGTTTAGTGTAGGGTTAGATGTGGAATTTTAAGTGTATGTGTGTGGATTGCTGTATTTTTGGTGTGCTTGTGTTGTGTGTATGTGTTTCGGAACAGCAAATTTTTTCCCTGGGAAAAAATTTGCTGTTCTGCATGTTCGATACTTTAAGCTTTCGCTGAATAGTGGTCGATATTAGAACATTCGAAGTTTTAAAGATAAGTTGGGTATAGCCATATAGGTGAATGCTGGTAGTAGAGGTGTTAGAGATAAGGGGAAGCTGGTTGATGTTAACATCACCTAGTATTATAGTTTCATTAGGTATGTTGTCAGACATTCAGTTAAGAATTTTCTCTAGTATGGGTATGTTTTCTCCAGGGAGTATATGGATGGCATCTATAGTTAGGGAGTTATGGTTGTTAAATTTACAATTACCATTAATGAGTTCTGTTGGGTAAAAAGAGGGGGAGGGGTGGTTAGAAGGTCTAAGTACATGATGATAACAGCCCCTCCTTTTTATGTGATCTATCACGGTGTAGTATGTTGCAGCCAGGGGGGGAGAAATTCAGTGTCAGTGTTATGTGTTTTAAGCAAGAGAGAGTGATTATGTTGGGGGAGTGTTTGGCTATCCAATAGTGGAATTCAGCTGTCTTGCTAAGGATGCTGTGGATGTTAATAAAGTAGAAAGAGAGATGTTTGAGACTAGAGTAAGGTGCTTGTGGAAGTGACTGTGTAGTATTGGTGGGATCTGATGAGTTAAAGTGTGGGCCAGGGTTGGGATCGATATCACCTGAGAGTTGAAGGATGTTGTGAGGGTAAAGGAGAAATGATAAAGTGGGGTAGTGTGGGATAAATTTGTGTTTGATTTTGTAATGTGGAGATATAGCAGAAGGCAATTTGATTTTGGGAGAGTGTGTACCATGCTGGAGAAGACTGTAGGTGATATGGGAGAGGAGAAGTAGCTATTGGTGTTACTAGTTTGTTGAGAGGAGCTAGGAGTGTTGGGATGTAGGTTTAACTGAGTGTGATAGGAGATGAGGTTAGATAGGAGTAGAAGAACCAGTAATCCAACAAAATGGTGAACAACCAGCAGAAAAGGCAGCAGCAAGTCCAGTGCAGATAAAAGTTCCTGTAGAAGGTTTATTAACAAACTCACACTTAGAAACAACAAAAAAGTATAATTAAATAAAGTGAGATACCAACACTTTTGTCCTGGTACCTTCCAGAACTTCCTGAGATAAAAACACAACTGGGAAGATGTTTAAAACTCCACAGGTTATCATAGTCAAAGTAAATTTGCATAAGAGAAATTTCTAAAGGTGGTAGGATTTGTGATTGTTTTGGGGTGGGCTATAATAAATAAGGACAGCTGGCTGATGATCAGACCTAACCATGCGGAGTATAATTATAGTTTCAGAGCACAATAGTTTTAAGATGAGGTTCATAGGATCATGGGAGGTTGCTAAGCTAATGATCCTAAGGCCCTTACAAGCCTAGTAAAGGTTTACCTTTATTTCCATGATCAGCACATATTTCCCCTGTCCAAGAGGGACATAGGTGTAACCCCTGGGGTGAATTTACAGTTACCCATCAAATCATCCTGATTGCATTTGAAGAGGGCCAGTGAAGTGCTCTGCTTGAAATGAAGCGGAGACTGTTCCAAATGTGTGGTTCCCTCTGGGAAACAAATCTGTCCCGCCAGCAGGTTTTATTAATATCACATACCAAGTTAAGGCCATTAGAGTGAGTAACCTGCGTGTCATTTGACTTATGGATATGCAGCATTTCCAATAAATCAGGGTCATAGAGTAGCCTTTATGAAAAAGAATAAAGTGACAGTGATTTGAGAGGATACTCCTAGGACAGATGCAGAAGACCTTGAATCTTCCTTGTGAGGAATCCTTGTGGTCTCTTCAATTGCTGCAGGTGCTTGAAAAGATACATACCAAAAGGGGCATTGTACTCAATTATTGGCCTGATGAGGGAAGAGTACAGGGAGGTTATAACTTCTTTTTTTTCTGGAGGCAATGTCCTTACTTATGAGATGAACAGTATGCCCTGCTTACCACTGTGGAGACATGGCAATCAAAGGTATGGTTGCTGTCAACTTGTGTGCCCAGGTTTCTCACCACAGAGTGCATACTTAGGTTGTTGTTATTGATGTAGTTAGCAGAAACATAGGTCCTGCTGAAAGGGATGATAATACATTTTATTGCATTGAGTTTAAGGCCATGACTTTGGCAGCAATCATTTGTTTGTGTAAGGCCCTCTTGTAGGGTGTTGACATCATTTGGAAATTCTATGACTACTCCCAGTTTGCAGTCATCAGCAAACTTTATCTGCCACAAACCTTTAGTTTCAGCTTGCACTTCATAGAAATAGATTCTAAACAGTAGATGTCCCAGGACTGATCCCTGTGGAACAACACTGGTTATAGGTCTGCTATTTGAGGTGGATTCCCCTATTTTGACTATATGGGTTCTATCAATGAGCCAGACAGTGACCAATCTAATGATGTACATGTTGATACCTAGCTGGGCAAGTTTGTCATTTATGCCTGAGTAAGAGATAGTGTCAAAAGCCTTGGCTAAGTCTTGATAGGCTGTATACACCTATTTCCCCGCAACAAGGGCCTTGGTGACTGTCTCAAAGAAGTCTAGCAGGTTTAACAGGCATTATCTCCCTTTGACAAATCCAAATTGTGTAGGGTCAAGTGTTTAGAGATTACCAAAATCTTTGTTGATAAGGTCCACTATGATTCTCTCTATGGCCTTACAGATAAGGCCAGTCAGACTAATAGGTCTATAGTTGCCAGGCCCAGTGGAAGTACCACCTTTGTGCAAGGGGATAATGGTGGCCTTTTTCCATTCACCTGGGACAAAGTCAATGCTTAGACTATGATTGAAAAGAGTACCCAGTGGCATTGCTAATTTTTGTTTAAGACAGTGTAAAATGCAGTCTGGGATGTTATCATGTCCCATGACTTTAGAGACAGCATTCATTACCTGTTCCTTGAAGATACAAGGTAGAGGACAGGTGGTAGTGATGCCTGGGCATATGTGTGGCAGGGACAAGGGAAATAAGTTTTCACAGAACCTGTTAGATAACGGGTTAGCATTGTCCACAGGCTTGGTATATGTGCATCATTAACTACCAGTTTGGCAAAAATTTGGGCCTTTCCTTTTAGGTTACAGATGTTACTAAAGAACGTCTTATGGTTGTCCTTACTTGAGGAAACTAATCTGGATTCGTAGTTAACTTTGGAGGACTTCACAAGAAATCTTTTGCTTATTTAAGCTGAGGAGGGAGTGTTTCCAGTTTAGGGCTCACTCCCTCTTACTCTTAGACAGCAATGTCTTCCTCTTATTGTAAATTCTGTTAATGGCAGTTATCCACCAGGCAGGTTTGCTCTTCCTTGAGAAGCTTGTTTTGGTACTGGTAGGTACAGCTGAGTTAACAGAGTTGTTCCACTGCTTCTTTAAAGCATTTTTGTAGAACTCGGCATAGTTGCCAATTTCATCTAATGGGAGAGGTGCAGTGAAGGCATTTATATCATCCACAAAAGGTTATAATCTGCTTTGGAGAAGTTTTTTAGTTTAGTTGGTGATTGGGGGTCAGGTGTTATAATTACTTCCAGTGGCAATGATTTGTGGTCAGATCTCACCTGAGAAGACCTCATAGTAGGGGAGATACAGTGGTCCTCCACATTGGTAAGCTCCAGATCCAAATTTTTGGCACTCCTTGTGGGGGTGTCAACTTGCTGGTCCAGGACATTGGAGTTAATGAAGTCGAGAAACCTTTGGGCAAGTGAGTTTGTGCACAAGTAATTTCCCCAGTCAACGGATAGATAGTTAAAATCACCTAAAACCATGGTGTTCGGTTATATCTTGATAGACCCAAGTAGATCCAAATAGGCAGAGTGGGTGTTCTGATTAATCGAGGAGGTCCTGCAGCTGGCAATGACTTGAACAGATGTCCTACCAACAGTTAATTGCACCTGAAGTATCTCCAAAGAATCATGCTGTCTAACTAATCTGGAGGTGTATTTATCTTTAATGAATATCGATACACCACCTCCATTAGTTTGCATGCCTTCAGTTTAATTGTTGTGATCAGGCCCAAGGTATTTGATCCTTTTATAACAGGAGCAGAAGATCAAGTCCAGTGAGTTTGTATTAATAAGGTTTACAAAATGTTCATATATGTATCTGTAATAGTGTAAGTATTGTAGTAAATAGATAGATCAATCAAAATCTCAGCGTACAACAGTGTTTGGTTCCATAGTAAGGGACTTCAGTTTATTGAGATAAATCTTGTGTGTCATGTGTGACATATAGTGGGTTCTATAGCTGACCAATAAGTGTTAAAAAGTCTCATTTATAATTACTAGAAACAAGAAATACATGGTAATTATCTGCATACATAAGTCTAGAGGTGACTGAGTCACAGAACTATATGGACATTCCACCACTAGTTACAGCAGTACCCTCAACAGAGGATCTGAATATATGATGAGCAAGGTAAAGATGGCTGATGCCCATTGGGATTTGTGATCTATCAAGGAAGAAATCAGTCCAAAAACTGGGTTGGCAAAAAGCTAGTGAGTAACAGGTACAAGGAGTAGTATGAACTTATTTGCTGATGACTCTATTTTATTACTGGCAGATGGAGAGTTGATATAGCCTCAAATGTTGCAGATTTTTGAAGAGTTTGCAAAAGAATAAGAACTGATATATCATAGCAAAAAAATCATTCGTAACAGGAAAGGGATAAGGGAAGGTCTATATTAAATCAGTGAACACTGAAAAAAATTAACGCTGATTTATTGACCCCATGTAAGCGAAAGCTTACAATCCCAAACACTCCGAACAGTGATTTTTTTTTTCCCAGGGAAAAAAATTGCTGTTCCACAAAAAAATAAATAAAAATAAAAACTTCAAAACATTACATAAAGTGTGGGGGCTGTGCTCGCCACAACCCCCCCACTTAAATATACCAACTCCAAGATCGCGCTACAATGATAAAAACGGCAAAGTAATGGAGGCGGCCAAGTGATTTCATTCCCAGGGAAAGAAATCGCTTATATACCATTTCGCTATTTTGCTGTTTCGTGCTTTCAAGTTCGATCAAGACACATTCGAAGAATTGCGTCCTCGATTATATAATAGGAACCCATAAAAGATGGGTACAATTACTTGTATGGTTACTGTGGTTAAAAGGGGTGAAGACAATTTAGAAATGAAATATATGTCCAACAGTAGGAGAGATCAGAAGGAAAAATATGGGCCATGATGAAGAGAATGAGGGACAAATGAAGCACTAGGGAGAACACAATGAGTTGGACAACAGACATGGTAAAAGTGATGGTGCTACCATTGGCAATTTGCATGTTGAGGCATGTGCAGATTAAGCAAGTGGTGGTATAGAAAAAGAAGATGCAAAAGCTGTTTGATAGATTTGTATGGAGAGGAAGAAGAATAGGTTAGGTAAAGAAAATGTAGGGCCCAAAACATGATAGGAGGGTGGGTAATGGTTCTGTTTAAATTGTGTGCCATGGAGGGATATGTTATGGAAAGACTCAGGCATTTTGAAAATATTAAGATTAGATTAAATGTTTGGGAGGATAATAATAGGAGTGGGAATAAATTTTCTAGCAAAATAGAGAAAACAATGAAAACAGTAATAAGGAAGTTTATGAAAGAGGGAGAGGGAGAAGACAAGGGCCAAAAGGGACTAGAATCAAAAGCATATTGAGTGAGAAGGAAAGCATGTATTTAGGAATGTTTTAAGAGATTGGAAGAATATAGTTAAGATGCATAGAGCAATGCATGAAGAGGAGGCAATGCATACCATTAAAGCATGTAATGACCCTCCCCTGGACTAATAATCAAGGACCCTCAATTCTAACCACTGGCAACAGTGGAGGATGTTCACTGAGAAGTTGACAGGTACACATACAGTTTTTCCAGATGCAGCTTTATGCATCAAGTGCAAATAACCTTAAGAGCACACAGAGACCACAGTCAGTCCAGGGCTGGTATCTCTCTCTCTTTCTCCAAAAACGCTGTAAGGCTCCCCATTGGCACAGCTATAGAGTTGAAATGTCAGCTGAATGACCAAGCCAAGACCTCCAGCACCCTCTCAGTCCAACCACCTCTTTGTGTCCCTGCCCATGTAGCTGACACACACACTTACTGAGGTTTGATTTATACATGCACAAACACATAGGAAAGGCTAGCACAGGTTTATTAGCTATGCCTCTTCTGCCAGACTATAAGGTAGTTATCACTGCCACCAGTCACTTCTTATCAGCTACTTTAGGCCCTTGACAAAGGGTGTCCAATCTTACTGTGTAATGTTAATACTAATGCAAATTGTAGTTTGACTATTAGGAGTTGCCCACACAGTGTCAACAAAGAAATATGCACATACTCTCAAACTTAAATATCTCTGCAGAGTTCAGCCACAATGAAAAGTTTAAATATAGTTAATAATAAATAATAAAAGAACAAGAGAACACTAAATATATATTCACAATGACATCAGAGTTAAAAAACACAAGATATTTTTAAAAAAACATTGCAGTATAGGCTCACGCAAATAAAGAAAAACATCTATACTAAGCTTCACAAGATTCCTGCCTGTATCTAAGAGAATTATACTGTTCCCTAGAACTTACTTCATTACAGCAAGGCAGATGTGTGGTGAATGGTTCTGTCAGGTCCAAAATCAGATACAGAATGCTCTGTCTCACTAACAGACTTCTCAAATTAATATCTAAAATATTACTTCTGGGATAGCTTTCAGAATGATATCATTTCTGGTCATCTGACTTCTAGTTCCAAGGCCAAAACTCCCATTGCTAGAAGCTGGCAGCATTTAACATCTACCTGTAAAAATATACAGACAAGGTCTTTTCCTCAGATCTTTTGCGGATGCTGCAAGTCATAAAACAATTGCATTCCTTCATCTTCAAAAGTAGCAACTAGTTCACTCCACGGACAATACAGAAAGCTTCTTAGTACAGACCGTGTGTCTCTAGCTGCAGTGAAAACTTGAGAGATAGCCTTTTTATTGTGTAGCCCATAAAATAATTTAATTTCAGACATTTTTCTAATGTTTGCTGGACTGAGGTTAACCTCCTGTATCCCAGTTCCCAGTATTAAAATATATACATGCAAACAGTTACTATAGTGCATGTACATTTCTGTTCTCTTCCAGTAGGGCACACTATGGATACATTTTAAACACAGAATTTCTACAAATACCTTTTCAAGATCAATATGTATACAGAGCAGTTTGATATACATGACATACAGTTCTGATTTATTTGTAACACAAGCACCCTATATAAACTACTTTGATATTCCCAAATGACATAATAATTATTTACAAAATTCCAGCCAGCTGTGCTGGTAGTACCTCTTTTGTCACATAGCATATCAAAGGGACTTTTGGGATATCAGAAGGAAATTGGTTAGTATTTAGAGAAGTAACTAGTATGGCTGATATGTAGAGAAAATAAAATTAACAAAGAGGATTACAGGGATAGAGTGAAAGGAGAAGTGACTGAGTGTGGAAAAGTGGTAATAGAACAGCTATATAGAGATTTGGGAGGGGCAGAGGGAGTATTAGACTTTAGTCAGCTGAAGAAAGAAAAGATAAAGGAAGCAGGGTATGGGAGAGTGCTAGGAAGTTAACAGAAGCATGGGCTAAGATGAAATCTCTAAAATTTTCAGAGCTAGGTAGAGCACTCAGCTCTGAAGCATTACCTCAATGGTAGAGAATCCAAAAATAGTAAAAGAGAAGGTCCATTGGGAAAGTGCAAACTGCGGACAATGAGACAAAGATAATACCAATACTTGGTTGGGATGTAAAGGAATGCAGAATGAATGGCAGGTAATGAAAGCAATATGGGAAATTCTATAAAATAGAGAGGTAAAAGATGGATAAGTGTGATGTCTGTGCAAGGTAAAAAGGAATTGCAAATGGATGGAAAGCAGGAACAATAGGTAGCATTAAGGAAGGAAAGGCAGGACAGCGGATAAGACAGGTTTGGGCATGTGAATGGTACAGAATGTGAGTAAAATGTTCATATACATATTGCAAGCAGAAGATTATAAATCAAAGTGGAAAAGGATGATGATGAAATGGGGGGAGGTATGAAAAATTAGAAGAGAGTAGGATTTTGGCTGTACATTTTTAAGACAAATTTCAACAAACATATATAACAGTATATTTATGAAGTTGCAGAAGGTATTCTAAGAACAATGTCATCATGGGAATAGAGAAAGCAGACTTGTCATTAGGGATGACTTCAAGTAAGTGTATAGTACTTCTAGGTAGTGGTAGGCTACCCAGGCATACACATCAGTAAGTTTATTTCTTACACACCTAAGGTTAGCTGTGTGTATACTGTATGGCTCTGAGGGATGACGATTTAGTGATGTGACAAACTTATTTTGTAGAATCATTGCTGGATTCAATTTAATTGTTTTGGTTCTTTCTGGGGCTAGTTCATTTAATATGTTAATGAAAATGTAGTTGAATAGCGCTCCAGCTTTTTTCAGGTGGAAGGGTTTGAAGAGCCCACCCCTTGACTGATTATAATGATATGAGTAAATGATCCTTAGTAAAGGAAGTTATGTTATGTGCAAGGTTGCAACAGTGTTGAAATCTATTTAATACAGTGGGGCAAGAATCCTAACACTCTCCACACCTGCCCTGCTCACACACCCTGCTAATTATATATACCAACCCCAGGATCTCACAACAGTGGGGGAAGGAAAAATTATTTATTCAGTTTTTTTTATTTTAACATTATGTACCTGTAACATTTCGTGCATTCAAAATTTTTACTCTGGATGCATTTGTGATTACAAAGCAGCTTGAACATGGTTGCAGTACTAAAGTGTACAGTGCTGCCTTCAGAAATTTCAAATGTGAAAGTGTAAGTGACCAGAAATTATATTAAGCTGAATTACACTTCTTTTATTTGAAGTTCAAAGTAGACTTTAGCTTGACATTTGCACTGTAATTAAACCATACTTTAGGAAAGAAACTGTCTCCAGTGTATTACACTTGATAGGCTTGAAGCGTAAATAGGATCGATGTCATCAAACATTTTCAAGAGAAAAGACAGGAGGGAGAATGCATAAGGGTGTTTGGATTTCAGCTTTGGTGTAAGGGAGGGCTTGTTAACTATATTGTTGCAGGTGTAATACTTGATTTTAAAGAGGGGGGAAGTACCAGATGTGAAATAGAGGCTATTGATAGTAAGAGATGTGCAGTGTTTTGGGGAAGACCCAGGTGGGTATGAGGAGTTGTTTGTAGAGGTAGGTTTTGGTAAGCTGTAATGTAGGCAGCCATTTGAGGGATAATAATACAATTGTGTGGAACAGTAGTATTCTAGCTGTGGAAGTAATAAAACTAAAGGAGATGACAGAGGAGGAGTGAATGTGAAGAGTAAAATGAAAATATATGTTAAAACTAGGGATTAGTAAGAAGGGGATGATGAGAAGGTAACAGGAACAAATAATTGTTAAAACTAGGGAGTAGATTGAGGGCAGCACATGGAGGGTAAAGTTGATTGGGTGTTTAACAGAAGAAGTTAGGAGAGTTTACTGGAATGTAGAGGAAGGTACGAGGTTTGGATTATGGTCTGGCTGGTTGGAGTATTAGATGAGAGGAAATGTGAGTGGTATATGAATATAGCTATGTGTATGCCATGAACAGATATGGAAAGTATATATATCTATCTCTCTCTCTCTATATATATATATATATATATATATATATATATATATATATATATATATATATAAATATATATATATATATATATATATATATATATATATATATATATATATATATATATATATATATATATATATATATATATATATATATATATATATATATATAGAAGTTATATATTTGGTCGAACCTACTTCAGTTAAAGTCCGGAGGCCGAACAGCGACAATGTGGAATTACGAATCTCCATCTTGCCCCATGTTAAAGTCCATTTTGAGATTTGAGGCAAGTCATATTTCAACAATGTCGGAATTTGACATTGTCATTTTAGCGGAAGTGGGTTGGTAATTCCGTCATTCGATGGAGTCTGGTTCGACCTTTTCATGGTAAACCTATATATATATATATATATATATATATGTGTGTATATATATATATATATATATATATATATATATATATATATATATATATATATATATATATATATATATATATATATATATAGCTTTATATGATTTCAGCACATTTTGGAAAACTCAAAATTTATATAGTAGAGAACATATAATTCAATTTCCGAAAACGCAGTATCAAAATATATATATGGTTTTTCAGGGGGGCAAACTCCCCTATGCCCCTCAAACTCACTGCATATTTTATATATATATATATATATATATATATATATATATATATATATATATATATATATATATATATATATATACATACCATGTCCAAGATCTTACTGCAGTGGGGAAAAGGGTAAGTTCACCTTTGAAGCAATTCTTTGTAGATCACAGTACAGTAGGGATCAGGGAATTTAACATTTTTTCCACTGTAGTACTATCTCAGAGTAGGTATATATAAATTGCTGGGGGTGTGGGGGGTGCAGTGAGCCTTGCCCCCTACATAAACTTAGATTTTTTTAATTTTATTTTGAGTTTTTGGAAACTTGATCATATGGTCTCAACCAAATACATTTTGAGTTTCTGAAAACTCTGGCTGCAGGTTAGAAGAGTAAACAAAAATAAAAATGAATGCCTTTTATTGATGGGGAAAAAAAATGAGAACTCATATGAACAAACATTCTTTTCAGTGTATTTTTTGTCCTTTATATTTGAGTGCATTGCAGCTGGGTAAGAGATTTGCCCTTATTCTGTTGTTGTGCAATCTCAGACTTCGCATACATAATTAGCAGGATATGAGATGGTGAAGTCCCCCATGTGAGATGTGGAGGGGAGTGCTGTAAAACATCAGTTTTACTTGTGCTTGTTTTCAGTCATTTTAGATTTATTGCTGTTTTTATGTCTGCCCATTTAAGCCATCACTATTTCAAGAGATAATAAAATTTATATTTATATGGAGGCAGGCTAAAATGTTGAAAGTACAAAATGTTGCAGGTAAAAAATATCAGAACAAAAACATTGTAATCTATTTAATGCAGTGGGGCAAACCACCCTTCACACCCCCCACCTCCAATAATTATACCTACTGACTCCAGGATCACACAGGTTTGAGGAAAGAGCAAATTCTCTATTCAACATTTTGTATATCGAAATTATTTACCTGCAATATTTAGTATTTTCAAATTTTTGGTCTGCAACTATACACACACACACGTGCGCACACACACACACTCACACACACACACACACACACACACACACACACACACACACACACACACACACACACACACACACTCACACACACACACACACATACACACACACACACACACACACACACACACACACACACACACACACACACACACAAATAAAAACAGTCCCCGGGATTCAGGAAGCTCGGCGGAAGGACGGCGGTAGACAGTACGGTGTGAAGATGGTGCAGTAGTGCCAAATGCATAATAATGGAGGCGCACTGCCACCACAGCCACGTGCACAGGAAAGGAGAGCGAGTGCATAGGGGGTGTCGAAGTGCTGCATGGAGGCGTGGAAATGGCAGCTGTCGACGTGCAACCTAAAATGCTTGCATATAACAAGTTGCAAGATATTAATCACATCTGTCAGTGTCCGTGGATACTGAAACATATGCAAAGCATGCAAGAAAGTTCCTGCGAACACAAAGTGAAGCAGCAAACACAAATGCACGATAGGGAATAACGGGTCCCTATCCCGCGAACAGATGACATGGAAGACCGTGTGGCCATAGTCCAACGCAGTTTAGATAGCTATACCAAGTGGAAGTGAAATGCATCATATGTTAGCAAGCCACCAGTAGGTATGTCCAGCCCACTGGTGAGGGTCACCAGCTGACCCATAATGTGAGGGAGGGTACACAGCTGGGCAGATGTGTCCATAACAAAACACACGATAAATGTAGATATCTAGCGACCATATGTCCGAATCATATCCCACAAGGCATGTAATAGTCACATACAAAAGGTATGTCCGTATTTCACATACCAAATGTGATAGCAAATAGAATAAGCATGTAAACGAAAGAGAAGGAGCATATAAACAGCTGCAACAATAAGGAAACATGTAGGCTGAAAGGAACAGTATTATCAGTACCGTCAACTGTGGGGATGTGCTGTACAGTACAGTCGGATATGTGTACGGAATATATCCCATCCTGGACATAGGAAAAGGTGGCATCCTACCAATGAGTAGAACAGGCTGCCAAAATCTGGAAATCAGCGGTACAAGCCGAACTTGTCAGGATGTGTCACAGTTGAACGGGTAGTACCCGGGTAAACCAACCATGTAATGAAAGTTAAGTATGGGCGTGTACCTATGTGCATGAGGTATAGCATGTGGAAAGCAAACATGGCAGGGTAGTCCACACATCCATACAGGTACCTGACACATGTAGGGTATTCAATGTGTTACTCTGGCCATGTCATGGGCCAACAACCAAAGCAGTGATGTATGGGGTGTGTGGAATCTGTGTGTTTGGGGGGATGGGTAATGGTACAATCCTCCAAGGCGATACTGTGTCGTATGCAGAATAGGTGAACCAGAGGTGTATGAGGGAGCAGCGGATGAAGCTGAAAGAAACACAAACACATGTATAAACAGCTGCAATACAAGCAGACAGGCCATACTGTAGAACACAATCCCACAAACATATGAATATTGAAATGTGCGATACAAATCGATAGACATGTCACCAGCACATACCCACAGATTGGTCCTGATGGAACTGGCCATAACAAATGCAACACACCTGGATGCATAATGGACTACCCAGCATCCCCTCCACATCACACAACCCGTTCCCGTACCTGAACATCAACCAAATCCAGCCATACTTGGCCTACTGATTTGGTGCAGCCACAGCTACACATAGTGACCACTACGCATATGTAGTAGGTAGTGTCACCCTAGGCAGCTGCAGGATTGTACACTATGTATTCTTTGCATGTAAAACCCCCAGCACATTTTCATATCGCCAAAAAGATGTTCATTATTTCGCTTGTTGTGCATTGGTCCAATTTTTGGATATCCCTCATGGGATACGTATGGTGTTTAAAATTAGAATGGAAGACACGAAGTCCAGTCCAGTAGATATCTGGACACAAGTTGGAATGTGCATTAGAGGTGCACGACACTGTCCAGCCCTAAATGGTCATGCATAACCTACCACGCAGGATCAAAGACATGCCCGTGATGCTCGTGTCCCGACACGAATAAGCGGGAGAATATATTGCACACATTCGCATAGTGGCACATGGTATAAGGGTGATGAAGGCACTGACGTAAACAGGATACCCCTGATCCACCGTGTGAGGGACAATTAATGTGTGTGTAGGTGTGACCTGACCAACAACGGTACAATGCCAAATGTCTTGTGACCGCAGGGAATAACTATGCATCATACTGCATGTAACCGTTGCCTAAAGCAGTCACATCAGGATAGAATAAACGTAAGTCGTACAAGAAACAGGCAAACAACAAAAGTGCCAAAGGTATAAGGCTTAGAGCTAGGAAACAAATGACTGTTCTAGACCTGCAGTGACCGTGGCTATGTGTTGTCCCAAATAACCTGGTGTCTGAGGTAGGGTTGTCATCTGTCCCGCCTTGCGAGGGATAGTCCATCATTGGACAGTTGTGTCCTGACAAAAGACATTTCAAATGGCAAATGTCCTGGGATTGTAGGACATAATTATGTCCCATATGTTATGTAAAAGTAGCAAAAAATAATTACTGCAGTATCTACAATACCTAAATGTTACAAAAACAGAATAAGCAAATAAACCGCTACAACAATAGGCTTTTATGTCGGCAAAGAAGTAAAGTTCTATCCGTTGTACTGACCGTGAGTATGTTTCGGCATGTAAAACCAGGTGTGTTCCGAAAATGTCCCATCTTGGCAATGTGAAAAGATGCCAACCCTAGTCACTGGAATACAGCACAACGACATATGACAATGTCAACGATACAAATGGTCAGAGCATTTGCACAATAATTGGCCAGACCCTTAAAAACTCACAAAGCCAGTGCCCTTTGGGGGGCAGGTGTTGAATGAGAATGACTACTCACAACAATGAAGAGTACTAGACGCATTTAACTGCAGACAATTAGTAGTATTATGAATCTGTCAACATGTTCCAAGTTAATAGTACTAATATGGTAGAAGTGTCCGTGATTGTACCTGAGTTGTCATAGCCTTGTCCCTGTCACTGTCACTGTAGACATGAGTCCCAGAGTATTAGAGATGTCCGTACACAGAAGTACACCAACCAACTGTCCCAGCTGTTGACTAGACTATTGCATACCTGTAGTGATTTCATAACAGATGTCCAGAATAATATTCATTGTATGTATAAATGAATGAAATAGTCAAATGGGAAGAGAAACCCCCCCACCAACCTGCATTATGTACCCACCATAAATTATGTAGCACTGACCCCATAACAAGGTCAGAGGTGTCCAAACACCTGCGTCTGTAAACACAGGTAGACTGAAACTCTGGACTAACTCTGGCCATGTGCTACGTCTGATCTTTGAACAGTGCCAGGGCAGTGCTAGTCACCAGTTGGCTGAGCCTAAACCCAGAACAGCACATGAAAACCCTGACAATCCAACATGTGTATGTGTGAGGACTATAAGCATAGGGGTTATGAATATCCTTGGAGTGAGTAGACTCGCAGCACGGGTCCAGAGCAGTAGGAAACAGGGAAACTCCAAATTGTAGTACAGCAGTTTTCCCAGCAGGAGAATGGATGACTGCTGTGTAAGGGAAGTGGTGAGGCATATGTCAGAGTAGCTATGAACCATGGGTATACATATAAATGAGCCAGAACACCAATAGTGTAGTGGTTACAGCATCCGGCCAATGTAAAGGCATTCCCGGTGCAAGTATGACTATAGCACATATTAATTGTGTAATGAATGCCTCTGTGCTGGAAAGCCAACAGTTATACATGTAAAGGTGACCGCATTCACATGGGTCCGTTAACCGGATTCCATCAAAGTGGTACTTTCATAAGGAATAAGGCACATGTAATCTTAAAAACGTGCCTGTAAACATATGTAACTCAGAATAAGTAGATGCAAGTGGGCCTGCGCAGGTGTATGCAGCTATTAGCATAGCAAATGCATGTTGTCTTCTACAGCTGTAACTTTCATATATATATATATATATATATATATATATATATATAGTTATATAGATGTGTGTATAGAGAAATATCCACAGACATAACAGAAATATGCAATTATATAGCTACGTATCTATCTATATATACACACACACATATATATATATATATATATATATATATATATATATATATATATATATATATATATATATATATATAGATATGTTAGGAACGCTGAAAGATGAAAGCAAACCTAAGGGTTGTGAAGGGAATCCGGAGCAAGTCAGGAATGATGAAGTGCTCGCAGCGTATGTCACATAAAGCTGCACAAGTGTGGGTAGAGCACCGCTCTCCACACCAGAGGCAGGGCTATACCAGTGGCCATAACATTGTTGAAGTGCTACGTCAACATTGTAAACAGACGGAATGTAGGACATGTTGAGACCACCTACACTTGTAACACGCAAATTGTTTGTAATGCGTAACACCAGGTATGTGCAAATATTAATGGATGGTGAGCCTGTGAATACACGAGGTGGTACAAACTGTGTGTAGGGCCCCAATGCTCATGAGAGGGCAATGTGTAAAGGTGTGTCATGGCTGCGATATCAGGTGTATAATGTCTGTTATGCAGGGAAACTCAACACGGGTATGCAGGAGAAACCATGGATATGCGAGTATGGACACAGGAGTGATAGGGTATGTTGCGCCAGGTGCAATGGAGAGGCCCGTGGAGGTCAGCTAGTAGGCTTACCACCATTTCAAATGCTCAAAGTGGGACATTTTCAGTAGAAATGTCAGATTTGCAGGACAAAACATACCCATGACCAATACAAATGATAGAACTTCACCTTTCTGCCAAAATAAAAGCTTATTCGTGTAGCATTTGAGTTGCTTATGCTATTTCATATAACATGTAGGTGTTTCAGAGAAAAAATAACTGTTCTATGAAACTATGAAAGAAAACGTAGGAAATATTTTCATACAATAATCTCAGGACACTTGCCATTTTGTCAGTTTTTCACAGGACACAACTGCCCAAAGCAGGACTGTCCCTCACAAAGTGGGACAGGTGGTAACCCTAGCTAGTACGTGGTTGTGATTCCCAGATAGAGCATTGTTTGTGTGGAGACATGAGTGAATGGGGGTATCGTTGTTGGACGTTGTACATCAGGTCTGGCAGCACAGCATGTAAAACCTATACTCCACCCATGAGCGTACCGGATTTCTGCTGTCACAACCCCAAACCGGGAAAAGCCGAAAGACACAACTACATGAAAACAACAATTTGTCGATGTACAGTCACAGTAACACAAACACACATCCTATCAACAGTAATAATATGAATGTGTGCAGAAACAAACACAGTAGCAGGAATAATAGGCTGCACATACGAGGAATAGGTCGAATGACACTATCAGAACCCAGCTAGCAGCAGCACCCCAGACATGAAAAACCTGCGACATCTGTCCGCTGCATAACGTGCAATATACTGAGCACAAGTTCACCGGAGTGATGTGCTGGTGTCAGAATGACTAAGGCAATAGTATGCTGTTGAAGCAGGAATAAAACCAATACGCATGTGTAAGTGTCCATGTCTGGGAAATGTATAGGTTAACGGACACACATATGTATATATAGATAAAAACGTATATATACACACAACTATAATAATTTACATACACATATATATCCATACAGACATATATATATATATATATATATATATATTATATATATATATATATATATATATATATATATATATATATATATATATATATATATATATATATATATATATACATATATATATATATATATACATATATATACATATATATATACACACACACACACACACACACACACACACACACACACACACAAGGATATACTATGGATATATATATAGATAGATATATATACACAAACAACAGGCAGTGATATATACACATACACACAAAACAAACTCTATGTCAGTGTAGATATACACATTCACATAAATAGGTTACTTCACAGCAATTAGGGGTAACATATTTACAGCCCGGGCATTTGTGACTGGGAGGTCCAATAAAGAAATGTTGTACCCCCCCACATCGCCCAGCTAGGCTGGACAGACATACAGATAGGCAATACAGATCAATACACTGCCGCTATCCAAAACACCGGTAGGAAAGGACCAGTGGGAGAGTTTTGCAAGGTCTAAACTTTAAACATGGATAATGGTGTCCCTTGCGGGAGCCCAAAAAGTAAGGTATGAAAGAATCTGCCGACACTAATAAGAGCAGGATGTAGGTGTACATGGAACAGTAGGATGTGCCAGTGTGATAATACATGAATTGACAAAATGTATGACATGTGTCTCGAGATGGGGAGAGTGGGCAATGTGTAGGGATGTGCTCATACCCCAGCTGCACTCGTAGTAAGTTTTTATCATGACTGCTGTAGAGGGATGCCAGGTAGGTGGACCATGGGTATGCATTAATGGGCTTAAGTGTGCAGGTACTGGTTGGCAGAGATGTAGTAGGCCCGCCCAGTGGAAGTCATTAATATTCCTATGTGGGCATAGCATATGCCTTCACCTCCCAAACCTGAAGAGCACATATACTGGATAGTTTGTAAACCATTGGGGAATACATAGAGACCTACACAGTGCCGTGTACCTGAGTAGCATGGACGTCCATAGTTATGTATCAGAATTTAACAAATTCCAAAGAAACACTGCCAGAACTACTGATATTAGGTGAACAGGTGGTGAAATACAGGTAATGACCGATGACAACATGTATGAGTCATAAGCAGCATGTACCGCGACAAACGTGAATGAATACATATGTTCTGTGACTGTGAATGTGTCTGGTTAATAGAACCACTCATCTAAATGTGTCCCACAGGGTGTTATGCATTGTTCCTGATACGGTGTTCAGCCACACCCATTGGTATGTTAGTTCTGCTACTGACGGAAAGTGCATAAGTTGCTGACCACTTCAGGTAGATGATAGCATAATAGAAGAGGTTAAACACCCGTACGCCTGTGAGGGACACACCCATCTAGGTAGTCGTGTCTTGCAAAATGACAGTTATGGCACATGGCCTGTGCATACCTCTCAACTGTCCCCAATTTTCATGGGCGTCCCTGATTTCGACCCAAATTTCAACTCTGTCCCTCTTAATCCCTCCTAAAACTAGTGACTTTTGGAGGAAAGGTTGTGAATTATACTTAATGAATAATGACAATAATTAAGAGTTACAAACTTCTTTTACTTCAGAAAATGTGTATTAATTCACATGCTCTGATTCTGTCAATGTATCAAGTTAATAGCCAAAAACCCA